>NW_020952380.1:5214548-5221489 GCF_900497805.2 Vombatus ursinus
AACTACTCTAATACTGACAAAGATCTCATGAGTTATAAATATCTTTCCATGCAGGAATGTAAACAGTTCAACCTTAATAAGTATCTTAGGATTTCTCTTTCCTGTTTACCTCTTCATGTTCCACTTGAGGCTTGTATTGGAAAGTCAAATTGTCTATTCAGCTCTGGTCTTTTCATCAAGAATGCTTGAAAGTCCTCTATTTCACTGAATGACCATTTTTTCCCCTGAAGGATTATACTCAGTTTTGCTGGGTAGGTGATTCTTGGTTGTAATCCTATCTCCTTTGCCCTCTGGATATTATATTCCAACCCCTGCGGTCCCTTAATGTAGAAGGTACTATATTTTGTGTCATCCTGATTGTGTTTCCACAATACTTGAATTGTTTCTTTCTGGCTGCTTGCAATATTTTCTCCTTGACCTGGGAACTCTGGAATTTGGCTACAATATTCCTAGGAGTTTTCCTTTGGGGATCTCTTTCAGGAGGAGATTGGTGGATTCTTTCAATTTCTATTTTGCCCTCTGGTTCTAAAATATCAGGGCAGTTTTCCTTGATCATTTCTTGAAAGATGATGTCTAGGCTCTTTTTTTGATCATGGTTTTCAGATAGTCCAATAATTTTTAAATTCTCTCTGCTGCATCTATTTTCCAGGTCAGTTGTTTTTCCAATGAGATATTTCACATTGTTTTCTAATATTTTATTCTTTTGGATTTGTTTTACAGTGTCTTGATTTCTCATAAAGTCACTAGCTTCCAATTGCTCTACTCTAATTCTTAAGGAAGTATTTTCTTCAGTAATCTTTTGGACTTCCTTTTCCATTTGTCCAATTTTGCTCTTTAGGACATTCTTCTCCTCATTGGCTTTTTGGACCTCTTTTGCCATTTGGGTTAGGCTATTTTTAAGGTGTTATTTTCTTCAGTATTTTTTGGGTCTCCTTTAGCAAGCTGTTAATTTGCTTTTCATGATTTTCTTGCATTACTCTCATTTCTCTTCCCAGTTTTTCCTCTAGTTCTCTTACTTGCTTCTCAAACTCCCTTTTGAGCTCTTCTAAGGCCTGGGACTGATTCATATTTTTCTTGGAAGTTTTGGATGTAGGAGCTTTGACTTTGTTTTCTTCTTCTGGTTGTATGTTTTGATCTTCTTTGTCACCAAAGTAAGATAATATAGTCTGACTCTTTTTGTGCTGCTTGCTCATGATCCCAACCAATTATCTGAGTTTTAAACTCTTTGTTAAGGTAAGAGTCTGTTTCCAATGTAGAGAATGTATTGTCCCAAGCTTCGGGGGTTTGTACAACTGTTTTCAGAGATACTTCTAGGGACCTGAAAAGTGTCAGTTCTTCCAAGGTGCTATGATAAGGGGAAAGGTGTTTCCTCTCCACAGCCACAACAAGCTCTACCGCACCAGTGTTCCTCCTTGCCCCAGGACCGCCCCTCAGAACTGTGACCCAGATCCAAGCACGGGCAAATCAAGAGATTCCTGCCTCAGCACTGGCAAAGAGATCCCTGCAATCCCCCTCTGATCAGCCAATTGGATCACCCCCAGTCTGTGGGCCAGAACCTCAGGAAACAGCCACTGTCCTCGGGGTGGCTGAGACCTAGCTTCTTCTTTCACTGCAGTCACAGACTTTTCCCATTGATCTTCTAAGTTGTCTTTGGCGTTCCTGGGTTGAGAAGTCTGGAAGCCACCACGGCTGCCCATGATTCAGTCCTCTGAGGTCTGCTCCAGGGTCACTGCGGCGCGCCCACGCCGAACTGCATTCCTCTCCCAGCCCAGCGAGATATACCTTTCAGATCAGCCATCCAGGTTGTCTTGGGCTGGAAATTTGTTTCACTCTGTCTTTTTGTGGGCTCTGCTGCTTTAGAATTTGTTTAGAGCCATTTTTTATAGGTATTTGGAGGGGTTTGAGGGAGAGCTCAAGCAAGTCACTGCTTTCCCTCCACCATCTTGACTCCCCAGAAAGAATTTTTTAAATGTCACTGTCTTGCTCTTAAAAGTTAACAATCTACTATGCAAAACAAGTACACAAATAACTCATTTTGTAACATTTTACAGAAAGGAGAGAACCATAATAAACATCTAAGGAAGGACTATACAACGTGTTAGGAGAGTTTGCAATCATTTGGAGGAGAAGAAGGTAATTCGTTGGTTAAAGAAGTTTCTGAAAAGCAGAAATGAGAGGCAAATGCATTTCAGTCCTAAGAGACTGTCATGGATCCATGGTAGCTAGAAACAGGAAATAAAGGTCAAGGAACTGCTGATGTTTCAGTTTGGTTGGAATGTCAAGAGCATCAAGAAAAAGTTTGTGATGCGAGTTTGCAGAGGTAGATTGTTGCCAGATTTTGGAGGGCCTTAGCTTTTGGAATAAGGACTTTGTAATTTACCCTAAAGAAAACAGCAAACCCATAGAATATAAACTTCTTGAATACTGGGCTCATTTTGTTTTTGTTTTTGTATCTTCAGTGTCCAGCATTGTGTGTTGCACATAGTAGGTACTTCATAAATGTCTGTTGAAGTACAGATGTTTTTTGAGGAGCTAAGTGGCATAGTTAATAAAAGGGCTAGGATTTAAGAATATCTTGAAGGGCTTAGCTACATCCATTACTCATCATGCTTTTTTCTGTCCGTAAGGCAAAGAAAATAGAGATAGGGTGAAAATTGTTATTTCAAAGTATAACTATAATAATTTTTTGTCAGTTGATGTGCCTGGTCCTTCCAATGTTAAACCTGAATATTCAGAAGCTTACTTTGTTGGCTATGTGAAAGATTAATTGGTGACAGAAGAGACTTTAGACAGGGAGACTTAATCAGGTTATTACAATAGTCCAAGCAACTAATGATGAAGGGGATGACCTAGGGTGATGGTGTTTGATGGAGAGATGAGGGTAAAAGAAAGATATCATGCAGGTAAAACTGAGATGATTTGGCAACTGATCGAATGTGACAGAAAGCATCAAAAATTACTCAGGTTTGGAACCTGGGTCATTGGGTAGATGAGGGTGCCATCAATAGAAATGGAAAGGTGGAAAAAGGGCGGATTTATAAAGAAAGATGAGGAAATCAGTTCAGAATATATTGAATTTGAGACATTAGCAGGTCAACCAAATGGAGACATTTAATATGCATTGGAGGGAAGAATCTCTTGGGAAGGAGCACTGATGAAACATTTCCATTATTATCATTGTCATTATTATTGATATGTAATGGTATACTGACACTATAATCATATGTCTTCCTTTTAAACAAGGGGTACTCTTCCATTTCCATATTTCAGTCATGAACCACACCCCATCAAGTCTGAGTGACAATTATAAGGTCATCATATTTACCTTCTCACTTGAAGATCTCCACTTCACACGCTAATTTTTCACCCTCTATGCATTTGGTGCATAAATATCTGGGCCACTGAATGCTATTATCAGCCTTCCTTAACTTTGTCTCTTAAAGACTAGTGACATCTCTATTACTAGTTTTCTTCAATATGGCTCCAAGACTCATAATAACCATATCAAGATTATAGAATTACGAAAGGCTGGAGTAGGATAATATTTTGGGGATCATCTAGTCAAAATCTGTATCTCATAGATAATAAATAATCCCTAAACATTTATTAAGCACCTATTGTGTGTCAGGCACTGTGCTAGTGATAACAAAGAAAGGCAAAAGACAAATCCCAAGAGCTCACAGTTTAATGGGACAAACAACATACAAACAACCATGTATAAACCAACTATACACAGGATAAACTGGAAATAATTATCACAGATTAAAAAAGCTGACATCCAGAGAAGCTAAGGAGTCAAAGTCATACAGAGAGTAAAGAGTGAAGCCGGGATTTCAATGCATGTCTCCTGACTCACAGTCCAGTCTAGCACCCTCTCTAGTATACCAAAAAGTTTCTCCATATCTATAACACCTTTACATCTATTACCAAAATATTCAGTATTAGCAGCAGAACTTTTTTTTTCTTTTTGCAGCTATTAAACATCCCATCTGTGGAGACATAAAAACCCACTCCACTCTTCCCATTCCCTTTTTAAGGAAAAAAAATAAGAAATATTATATCACTCTGTGATCCTTTAAGACTCATCTGAATGAAATAAACCTTGTCAGCACTTAATTAAATTCTAAGGAGTTAGCATCCTGCTCTGAAATCCTCTTGTAATGCTAGCTGTCTACCCAATTTCTAAAAGGAAACTGAGCCAAGGTTCTAGGAAGAACTCTGATCTCCCTGAAGACAGAATTACAGTGGTGACCAGACAAGGACAGGAGCCCCCGTGATTAATCCAATTAAGAGCAATACCTTCTGCTCTCCATCCTTGAGTGGAGTAAATGGATGTAGGGAAATAATTTTATAAGTTGCACTGACAGTTAATATTGTTTTGTTTGATGCATCAAAAATATTACCTAAATTCTATGCTTTAGTTTAATCTTTAGTGTGGGATTTGTCCTCTTGTTCTTGAACCCTGTAAACCGTAATTAGAAAATAGCTTGGGTTAGAGAGACCAAAAAAGCAGGACAGATCATCTTTCCCTCTCTAAGCAGAAATACAAGGCTGTATTTAGCTATTCATTACTTTTATTTATCATCTTTCATTCACTTATTCAGTCATTCATTTCTTTGTTTATTTATGGTGAAAAGCAAATAAACCCATTTAACCAAGCCAATAGCAAACAGAAATCAGAGAAGTTAGAGCAGGTAGAATATACCAGACAATACAGAGTGAATGAGCTTTCCCACTGGGATCAAGATATTTCAGCTGTTGAGAGAAACTCAGAGACAGACAGACAGAGACAGAGAAACAGAGACAGAGAGAGGGAGGGAGGCAGAGGAGGAGGGATGGAGGGGGGGAGAGAGAGGCAGAGAGAGAGACAGAGAGAGAGAAGGAGAAGAAGAAGAAGAAAGAGGAGGAAGGGAGGGAAGAAGGGAGAGAGTCTCTGATCTCACCTAAGGAAAAAGTTCCTTAAGTCTCTAAAGCAACAAGTTGGACATCAGTATGTTGAGGCCCTCTACTTGTCCCTTCTTCCTAAAGCCTTTCTCATCTTCCAGGGGCCTCTCACACAACCAGGACAATCTGTCTTCTCCCGAGCCCTCCCCACCTCTGCCCTTCACTAAAGCATGCAGCACTGAGTAATCATTCTCTCTACCAATAAAGAGAGTCTTATACAAATGAACCAGGATTAAACCCCAGGTTACATTCCTCCCCTGGTATATGAATTTAGATAATTAATAAGTCTGTCTCTGATAGACTTGTGTTCAATAATGCTTTTCACTATATGGAGTTGTTTTGCTTTGTTTGTTTTTTCCCCAATCATGAAATCTAAGTGAAAGCCACATGATTATATTCACCACCCTATGTTAAGCTCTCTAGTTGACTTTCCTAAATATATACCTTGTGATGGTGTATTGTTAGCCCATAGGATGAATCATAGATCATAGGGTCATAAATTTAAATCTAGAAGGGAACTTAGAGGTCTTCTGCTCCAGGCAGCTCATTTTTCAGGTGAGGATATAAAAAGCCAGAGAAGCTAAATCCTTACGGTGTCATGTGTCACGTGGAATTTAGGTAATGTTTTTGATGCATCAAACAAAACAATATTAACTATCAATGCAACTTGTAAAATCATTTCCCTACATCCATTCACTCCAGTCAAGGGTGGAGGGCAAAAGGTATTATTCTTAATTGGATTAATCACAGGGGCTCCTGCCCTTGTCTGGTCACCACTGTAATTCTGTCTTCAGGGAGAGCAGAGTTCTTATTAGAACCTTGCAAAGCTGTAATTTGAACCCAGGTCCTTAAATTCAAATCCAATGTTCTTCTACTATACTGGGGCTTCATGAATACTGCTTTTGCCTTCTTCTCTGTCACTCTCTCCTGCCAATTGCCACATTTTAAAATTCTTCTTCAACACTCCTTGCTTTGCTTTCCTCTCCTTTACTCCCACATACTCCTTAACTCTTGGAAATCATCTTTTCAGCATTACTGCTCAACCGAACTGCTCTAGATGAAGTTACTTGAGATCTCTTAATTGTCAAATGTGGTCTTTTCTCAGCTCTCCTCCTTCTGAACCTATATGCTGTATTTGATGCTAGCAACCACTCCCTCTTCCCTAGGTGTCCTTTCCTTTATGAGTTTGGGGCCGTGACTCTTTCCTGGTTTTTCTGGCTGACTACTCCTTCTCAATCTTCTCTTCTGGTCCATCATCTGTAGTAAGCTCCCTAACTATAGGTATTCTCCAAAGCTCTGTCCTGAATCTTCTTCTCTTGCCTCTACATCTTTTCTCATTGTGACCTTATCAGTCATCATCAGTTTAATTATAATTTCTATGAAAATAGTTCATCTGGCCACAGTCTTTCTACTGAACCTCAGTCTCACATCATTGACTACTTCTTGGACTTTTCAAAACATCTTGCTCAAGAGTCATCACAAAACCAATGTCCCTAGGACAGATCTTTGCCCCCAAATCCACCCCTCTTTCTTAATTCTTTATTTTATGTAAACAGCTCCAGGTTCTGTCAGTATCCTCAACTCCTCTCACTATGCACATACAATCACTTGACAAATCTTGACATATTTTCCTCTACAGACTTGCCCTCTCTCCACTGCGGTATGTCCTCTACACAGTTGCCAAAATGAATTTTCTTAAGTGCAGATCTGACCATGTCACTCATCTACTAAATAAACTACAACTGGCTCCCTATTGTCTCCAGGATAAAATAGAAATGTCTCTCATTAGTTTTTAAAGCCATGCACAACCTAACCTATCCTTATAGACTCATGGGACATTGTTCCACTTTCCATACTCTATGATTCATCTTATCTGGACTTCTCTCTCTCTTCCCCACAAAAGACACTTCATTTCCCATCTCCAAGCCTTTCTTCTGCACACAGACACAGACACACACACACACACACACACACACACACACACACACACACACACA
>NW_020952380.1:5221499-5355495 GCF_900497805.2 Vombatus ursinus
CACACACACACACACACACACACACACACACACACACACACACACACTCCTGGAATGCTTCCCCCACATATCTGCTTCATAAAATATTTCTCTTCCTTCAAGACATAGCTTATACACTATCCACTGCATGAGGCCTTTCCTGCTCTCCCCAACTCCTATGGCTTTTCTCCATAGGGTTTGTATCTGATTTGAATGTGCCTGAATGTATATATGTTATCAACCCTCCATTCAAATGTATGCTTCTTGAGGGCAGGTGCTTGTTTTTTTTTTTTTTTTAATTATTTGGTACCTAGTATTGTGTAAGGCCTGAAACGTTTAATAAATGCTTGCTGACTGATTGCATTTAGTAAGTGCCTAGCAGTGTGTCAAAGTGTTAGGGTTACTAGGACAAAAGTAAAGCAATCCCTGCCCTCTAGGAGTTTATATGCTATTCTAAGGAAAATCTGTAGGGCAGCTAGGGGTGCCATGAACATAGCTCCTGGCCTGGAGTCAGGAACACCTGAATTCAAATCCAGCCTCAAATGTTTGTTAGTTGCTTGACCCTGGGCAAATCACTTGACTGCTCTCTGCCTCAGTTTCATCATCTGTAAAATGGACATAATAATAGCACCAATCTCCCACAATTGTGAGGATCAAATGAGGTAATAGTTGTAAAGTGCTTAGCATAATACTTGGCACATAGTAAGTGCCTTATAAATGTTAGCTATTATTATAAGCAAATACAAAATATATACGAATATTATTTGTAAGGAACACTAAGTTCTGAAGGGGATCAGGAAAGACCTCATATAGGAGGTGAGAGCTGAGCTGAATCTTGGAAAGGGCTAAGGATTGAAAGAGGCAGAAGTGAAAATGGACAATTAGTAATGTGAAATTAGTCTAGAAATATAGGATGGAGTCTAGACACGCCAAACAGAGGAATTAGTCATTTATTCTGGAGGCCTTGGGAAGCCACTGAAACCTGTTAAGCAAGGGAGAATCATGATTAGAAACATGAATTTGGTAATTTTGTGGAGGATGGATTAGAGGGGGAAGAGACTGGAGGCAAGGACACCAACAAGAAGGCTATTGCAATGATCAAAGCAGAAGGTGAAAAGGGCCTGAACTGGGATGGTGTCTGTATGAGAAAAAAGAAGGGATGGACATGAATGATGATGTGGAGATATAATCAATAGGACTCGAACAGTGATATGTAGGGAAGAGGGAGGAATTGAGGATGATGCCAAGATTGCAAATCTGTGTGACTAAAGATTGTCTGTAACCTGTTACTGGTAAATCAGTGGGAGAAATAATATTCATTTGCTCATGAATTGTTAACCAATCAGAGTTGATTTCCTTCCATCTGTTGGGAACACCCGTTCTTCCAGGGGCATGTAAGTGTTGATCAGCCTCCATGATTTGTCTTTGGTTTACAAGAAAGCGCTAAATGACTATCCTTTTATTAATTATTCACTACCCATAATTAATGAAATGATTGTTAATTACCTGGAAATTATATCTCTAATACTTTTCATACGTCACAAAAAGAGTGACAAGAACAAAAATCAGATTAGAAAACTGAGTAATAGAGTAGTGAGGAAGGAAAAGCAGCAAAAAATGACTGCCCAGCTTTCCTAGAGATTTTTCTACTCTTGATACCGATTTTAAATATGCAAATGTAACAACAATATACCTTTCACATAATTTCTCAAAAAACAAAATGAAGCAAAAAACTTCTTCACATAAATAAAGTATGTTGGCAAAAATGTAGCAAAAAATCGCCACTGAATAGACAGATTTAAGACAAAGAAATCTGACAATTCTCATTTAGCTTTAGGAGAATATTCCAAAAGAATCCTGGGGGTATAGATCTCAAACCGTGCCATTCTGGGCAAAGTAAGGAGCAGTAATCCACATGGTGGAGTTAAACCACCAAGCATCCAATGGGTAGGAGATAAAAGTGCATTCTCCACATCAAAAGCAATCAGTGCATGATTGGTAGACATGGGTTACATGATTAAATTGTTTCATGTACATGATGTGCAAACAGGATGGAAAAAAATCCATCTCCATGAGAAAATCAAGGCTTTCTTTTGAAATTCAATTCAATATGTTTGGCTATATGATTTAAAATGTCAGGAAAACAGACTGAGGAGAAGCTGGCAGGAGATATTAGAGGAGAGGGGGTTTTGCACGTGCCAGTTCTCTCATTCACTTGGCGGGTCACTACTCTGCCAGGCATAATGACGTCTATAAATTATTGAAACTTCCTGCCTTGTAGTGATGATTTGGTAATAAGTCCAAATGCACTGGGGCATGCTAGAACATCAAAACATTACTCTAAGTGTTAAATGTTATCATCTGGTCCAGAAATTATTACAGTAAATAACATCTGGTAGAAACAATTAACAACCTGCATTTAAGCTGTAAAATGATGAGCTATCTGGGGACCAGGGCGGGGGGGAGGGGAGATTATATGTCAATTTTACATGTATTTATTTTATAGAACTAAAGAACTGTCTTAAGAGTGAAAGAGGTATGCCAGCTATGTATGAGGTGATTAAAGACAGATTTGCTTCTGATTTCCACTTTGTCAGGTTTATGTGTTCACTTTATGACTTTAGCAAGAGGTCTGACTCTGAGAGCTCAGATAATAGGCACACTATGGAAGTGGGAATATTTACATTGAATGGTTCTCAGCTTCATCCATAAATACTGGTTCCAGTGTCTGAGTTACTTATGGCACATTCCCCTGGCATGCACACTAGACAATAATCACTTTTGTTCACAAGCAGCCTGCTCAACTGGGACCTCCCTGTATACTCCACAGTGTCTACCAGGACACCTGTACATGACACAGGTGTTCAGAAAATCCTTCCTGATTAATTGAATAAATCCTATTAAAATAGAGGAACAACTCAGTAAAATTGTGAAATGGAAATTTTATGAAGGTGAAGGAAAAATAATCTGCAAAGTTGAACAAAGGTGTTGTTCATTTTGATACCTCAGAAAATTGGAAATAGACAAGATCTTGTGGAATGTTAGATACAATGCCATATTCTTTGGTGGATAAGAAGTTGAAAAATGTACCATTTCCCACCTTTGGAAATAAGGGCATCTGGTATCTTGCATTACTTGAAAATGGTCATAAATAAAAACAGGCTCAGTCAAAAACAAGTCAATAAGATTCTTCCTAAGCAGGTAAACGAAATTGTTCATTGGTACTCAATCAACATTTCTTTTTTTATGGTAATTTTTATTTTTTTGTTTTCAACATTTACTTCCACAAGATTTTGAGGTCCAAATTTTCACCCCATCTCGCCCCTCCCCACCCCAAGATGGCATGCATTCTAAATACCGCTTCCCCTAGTCTGCCTTCCCTTCTATCTCTCCCCCGCTTCTCTTATCCCCTTCCCCTTCAATTTTCCTGTAGGGCAGGATGGATGTCTGTACCCCATTTCCTGTATTTCTTATTTCCCAGTTGCATGTGAAAACATTTTTTTTGAACATGTCCTTTTAAAACTTTGGGTTCCGAATTTTCTCCCTTCCTCCCTCCCCACCCAACCTCACTGAAAAGGCAAGAAACTAAATATAGGTTATATATGTGCAGTTATGCTAAACACTTCCATAGTAGACATGCTGTGAAAAACTAACTCTATTTCCCTTAATCCCATCCCACCCATCCATTTATTCTATTCCTTCTTTTGACCCTGTCCCTCCTCAGAAGTATTTGCCCCTGATTACTCCCTTTCCCAATCTGCCCTCCTCTCTATCATTCCCCTACTCTCTTGGCCCCTTCCCCCTCCCATTTTCCTGTAGGGTAAGACAGATTTCCACACCCTATTGAGTGTGTATGTTATTCTCTCTTTAAGTCAAATCCTATGAGAATAAGATTCACTCATTGCCTCTCACCTTCCCCCATTTCCTCTCCACTGTAAGAGCTTTTTCTTTGCTGTTTGTTTTTTTTTTTTTTGTGGGATAATTTACCCTGTTCTACCTCTCCCTTTCTCTTTCTCCTATTATATTCCTCTCTCACCCCTTAATTTTATTCTCTAGATATGATCCCTTCACTTTCAACTCACCCTGTGCCCTCTATCTATCTATCTATATCTATGTATACGTACATATAATTTTTTTCCCCTCCAACTACCCTAATACTGACAAAGGTCTCATGAGTTACAAATATCATCTTTCCATGCAGGAATGTAAACAGTTCAACCTTAATAAGTATCTTAGGATTTTCTCTTTCCTGTTTACCTCTTCATGTTCCACTCGATTCTTGTATTTGAAAATCAAATCATCTATTCAACCCTGGTCTTTTCATCAAGAATGCTTGAAAGTCCTCTATTTCACTGAATGACCATTTTTTCCCCTGAAGGATTATACTCAGTTTTGCTGGGTAGGTGATTCTTGGTTGTAATCCTATCTCCTTTGCCCTCTGGATATTATATTCCAACCCCTGCGGTCCCTTAATGTAGAAGGTACTATATTTTGTGTCATCCTGATTGTGTTTCCACAATACTTGAATTGTTTCTTTCTGGCTGCTTGCAATATTTTCTCCTTGACCTGGGAACTCTGGAATTTGGCTACAATATTCCTAGGAGTTTTCCTTTGGGGATCTCTTTCAGGAGGAGATTGGTGGATTCTTTCAATTTCTATTTTGCCCTCTGGTTCTAAAATATCAGGGCAGTTTTCCTTGATCATTTCTTAAAAGATGATGTTTAGGCTCTTTTTTTGATCATGGCTTTCAGATAGTCCAATAATTTTTAAATTCTCTCTGCTGGATCTATTTTCCAGGTCAGTTGTTTTTCTAATGAGATATTTCACATTGTTTTCTAATTTTTCATTCTTTTGGATTTGTTTTACAGTGTCTTGATTTCTCATAAAGTCACTAGCTTCCAATTGCTCTATTCTAATTTTTAAGGAAGTATTTTCTTCAGTCAGCTTTTGGACTTCCTTTTCCATTTGGCCAATTTTGCTTTTTAGGGCATTCTTCTCCTCATTGGCTTTTTGGACCTCTTTTGCCATTTGGGTTAGGCTATTTTTTAAGGTGTTATTTTCTTCAGTATTTTTTGGGGTCTCCTTTAGCAAGCTGTTGACTTGTTTTTCATGATTTTCTTGCAAGACTCTCAGTTTTTCCTCTATTTCTCTTACTTGCTTCTCAAAATCCCTTTTGAGGTCTTCCAAGGTCTAAGACTGATTCATATTTTTCTAGGAGGGTTTGGATGTAGGAGCTTTGGCTTTGTTTTCTTCTTCTGGTTGTATGTTTTGATCTTCTTTGTCACTAAAGTAAGATAATATAGTCTGACTCTTTTTGTGCTGCTTACTCATGATCCCGGCCAATTACTTGAGTTTTAAACTCTTTGTTAAGGTAAAAGTCTGCTTCCAATGTGAAGGGTGTACTGTCCCAAGCTTCAGGGGTTTGTACAGCTGTTTTCAGAGGTACTTCAAGGGACCTGTAAATTTTCGGTTCTTCCAAGGTGGTATGATAAGGGGCGAGGTGTTTTCTCTCCACCACCACAACAAGCTCCACCGCAACAGTGTTCCTCCTAGCCCCAGGACCACCCCTCAGAACTGTGACCCAGATCCAAGCACAGGCAAAGCAAGAGATTCCTGCCTCAGCACTGGCAAAGGGATCCCTGCAATCCCCCTCTGATCAGCCACTTGATTCCCCCTCAGTCTGTGGGCCAGAAGCTCAGGAAAAAGCCACGGCCCCAGGCCAAGCTCGAGACTTGTGGCTGAGACCTATCTCTTCCCTCACTGCAGTCACAGACTTTTCCTACTGACCTTCTAAGTTGTCTTTGGCATTCAGGGGTTGAAAAGTCTGGAAACCACCACAGGTGCCTGTGATTTAGTCCTCTGAGGCCTGCTCCAGGTTCGCCGTGGCCTATGCGCCCACACTGAACTGCGCTCCTATCCCCGCCCGGCGCAACATACCTTTCCAATCAACCATCCAGGCTTTCTTTGGCTGGAAATTTGTTTTACTCTGTCTTTTTGTGGGTTCTGCTGCTGTTGAATTTGTTTAGAGCCATTATTTTAGGTATTTGGAGGGCTTTGGGAGAGAGCTCAAGACAGTCACTGCTTTCCCTCCGCCATCTTGGCTCCACCCCTTAAAGTCTCCTTAACGTTTTTTTTAAAAATGTTTTTAACATTTTTTATTTAAAGTTTTGAGTTCCAAAATCTATTCCTCCCTTCTTTATTCCCCTCCCCCTCCATGAGACAGTAAGCAATCAAATATAGGTTGCACATGTGCAATTAAGTAAAACATTTCCATATTGGTTATTTTGTACAAGAAGACTTGAAAAAAAATGAAAGAAAAAAAGTGAAAAATAGCATGCTTTATTCTATATTCACTCAATATCAGTTCTTTCTCTGGACGCAAATAGTACACTTCATTATTAGCCGTTTGAGATTGTTTTGGATCATTGTATTGCTGAGAATAGCTAAGTCATTCACAGGTCTTCATTAAATAATATTGCTGTTACTGTGTACAATGTTCTAGCGGTTCTGTTCATTGCACTATGCATCAGTTCATGCAAGTCTTTCCATGTTTTTCTGAAATTTTTCTCCTTGTCATTTCTTATAGTACAATATTCCATTACAATTACAGACCACAGCTTGTTTAGCCATTATCCAACTGATGAGCATCCCTTTGGTTTCCAATTTTTAGCTAACACAAAAAGAACTTCTATAAATATTTTTGTACAAATAGGGCCTTTTTTGGATGTCTTTGGAATATAGACCTAGTAGTTGTATTGTCTGAGAGCCTTTTGAGCATAGTTCCAAATTGCCCTCCAGAATGGTTGGATCAGTTCACAACTCCACCAACAACGCATTAGCATCATAGTTTTCTCATGGACCCTCCATCACCCAACATTTTCCTTTTTGTCATATTAGACACTCTGATAGGTGTGAGGTTGTACCTTAGAGTTGTTTTAATTTGCATTTCTCTGATCAATAGTGATTTAGAGCATTTTTTTCATGTAGCTTTGATGTCTTTGTCTGAAAACTGCCTGTTCATATCATTTGACCGTTTATCAATTGGGGAATGATCTACATTTTTATAAATTTGACTCAGTTCTCTATATATTTGAGAAATGAGGCCTTTCTCACAGATAGTTTTTACAAAAAATTTCCCCCAGTTTTCTGCTTTCCTTATAATTTTGCAAGGACTTTTAAATTTTATATAATTGAAATTATGTATTTTACATTTTGTTGTGATTTCTATATCCACTTTGGTTCTAAATTCTTCCGTCATCCACAAATCTGACAGATAAACTATCCCATGTTCTAATTATCTGCTTATAGTATCACCCTTTATGTGTAAATCATATATCCAGTTTGATTTTATTTTAGTGAACAGTGTGAGACAGGCCATACTGAATTTCTGCCATACTGTTTTTCAGTTTTCCCAGCAGTTTTTGTTCCAAAAGCTTGGATCATTGGACCTATCATATATTAGTTTTCTATGCTCATTTACTATAGTGTAATTTGTACCTAATCTGTTCCACTGATCTACCACTCTTTTTTAGCCAACATGTTTTTAGATAATTGCTGCTGTATAATACAGTTCGAGAACTAGTACAACTAGACCACTCTCTTTTGTATTTTTCCATTGATTTCCTTGATATTCTTGAGTTTTTCTTCTTCCAGATGAATTTTGTTTTGATTTTTCTAATTCTATGAAACAATTTTTTGATAGTTTGATTGGTATGGCACTAAATAAATACATCAATTTGGGTAGAATTGTCATTTTTATTATACTGGCTCAGCTTATCATGAGCAATTAAAATTTTTCTAGCTGTTTAGATCTGACTTTATTTGTGTGAAAAGTGTTTTATAATTGTGTTCATATAGATTCTGGGTTTGTCTTGGCAGGTAGACTTCCAAATATTTTATAATGTCTACAGTTATTTTAAATGGAATTTCTCTTTCTATCTCCTGCTGCTGGATTTTCTTGGTAATATATAGAAATGCTAATGATTTATGTGGGTTCATTTTGTATCCTGCAACTTTGCTAAGTTGTTAATAATTTCAAGTAGTTTTTTAGTTGAGTCTGTTGTATTCTCTAAGTATATCATCATATCATCTGCAAAGAGTGATAGCTTTATTTTTTCTTTGCCTATTCTAATACCTTCAATTTCTTTTTCTTCTCTTATTTCTATAGCTAACATTTCTAGTACAATATTAAATAGTAGAGGTGATTATGGGCATCCTTGCTTTACCCCTAACTGTACTAGGAAGGCTTCTAGCTTATCCCCATTATGGGTTAGGCTTGCTGATGGTTTTAGATAAATATTACCTATCATTTTAACGTAAGCTCCATTTATTCCTATGCTCTGTATTTTTTTCATAGGAAGGGGTGCTTTATTTTGTCAAAGGCTTTTTCTGCATTTATTGAGATAATCATATGATTTCTGTTGATTTTGTTATTGATACGGTCAATTATGCTGATAGTTTTCCTAATATTGAACCAGCCCTGCATTCCTGGTGTAAGTCACACCTGGTCATAGCATATGATCCTTGTGACATGTTGCTGTAATCTCTTTGCTAGTATTTTATTTAAAATTTTTGCATCAATATTCATATAGGAAATTGGTCTATAATTTTCTTTCTCTGTTCTGGCTTTTCCTGGTTTGGGTATTGGCACCATATTTGTGTTGTAAAAGGAATTTGGTAGGACTGCTTCTGTTTCTAGTCCTTTATTCTGTGAAAGGTTATATTCAATTTTGCTGGGTAGGTGACTCTTGGTTATAATCCTAACTCCTTTGCCTTCCAGTATATCATATTCCAAGCCCAAAAGACCTTTCTTAAGCACTTACTATACATCAGGCACTAGGTTTGGCACTTGACTTTCATATTGGCAAAATTTATTAGATATTACTTATTTCAATGAGGTATCAAAATGTTGCCTGTCTTACAATGCATTTTCCATCATGGGAGGTGTTGTTTTACCTTTTATGCCATGTTGCACAATTCTTATGCCACTAAAGTGCACTTTAGGGCAAGGCAGAAAGACCATAGCCTGATATAGTCAAGTAATAGATTATTTAATGAATATTTATTGAACTATATAATACATACAGACATTGTGGTAAGGAGTGTGAGTGACAGGAAAATGTTGAAGCCATGATTTCTGTCCTCATAAAGCTTATAGTCTACCATGTTGCTTCAAATATGCATACTACTTTCCACTACTGATATAAGTCACAACTCTAAAACATCTCTTCAAAAGGAAAAAAAATAGATATATAGCAGATAGAGTGCTAGAGATACATAATGAGGAATAAATATATTATATTACTGCATATAAATATATTTACTGGAAAGGTACAATTTTCCTTTTATTTTCCTTCAACTAAAGTTATGTTATTCATTTTAAAATCATCACTATTCCCTATGTCTCCATTAGTTTTATTGTCCTCTTACTCAGATATTATATAAGCCTGATTTGAAGGGAAAGTGTGACTTCTATCTGGTCTAATTTAGTCTTAGGAAGATAAAACATAACAGAGCCAACAATAGAAAGCCAGTGGATCCTTAGTCTAAAATAAATGATAGTAAAAGTTAGGGCCAGAAGTCAAAGGAGAGAGAGATGACTAAAGGTTGGAGAAGCCAAGGCAGGTTTCCTTCAGGTGTAGGAAGTAACTCAAGCTCAGAGGGCAGGATGGAGATAGCCCATGTCAGCCTCACTGGTATAGGAGTTCATACTGGAGAGCAGTGGACAAAATAATTGGAAAGGGATTTTGAAGTCTTATTATGGAGGTCTTGGAAGGCCAGATTGAGAAGGTTGGAATTTGTGCCATAGGCAATAGGGAGCCATTCTAGGTTTTCTGATCCAGGGAATGATTAAAACTAGCATATTAGGAAGATTCATCTGGCTTTGCTTCACTAAAGACCTAGTCATTGGGATGTCGTAGTTGACCCTGGACTGTGTAAGAGATACTGTGCAAGTTAAAATTGAGGAGACAGTAACTAATTAGCCATCCAATTCTGCTGCAGGTATGACCAATGTCAAAAGTCCTTGCTTGCTCTCTCAATTACACCATCTATATTTCCTGTCATCCAAAAACCACCTAGCAAATTTGGAGGTCACATCAATAAAAATTTGACCACAAGGGAATGATTTTTGAGGGGCAGGGAGGGTGGCACTCTAAAGGATGAAGGTAATTCAGTGAGGTATTTCAGGGTTTATTATGTCACTGGAAGGGGTACCCGCATACATTAGGTCATATGATTTTGAAATAATTTGGTATTGGTGTACAGAGCTGACTGAAACTAGGAAGGCCTGGAGGTAGGTAAACCAGTTTGGAGGTTCTTGCAATAGGCTAATGTGGAATATTAAATACAAGCAACAGCACAGTGTCAGGGAAAATGTAAAAGAAGGCAATAATACAAGAAATATTGAGAACTTGGTGACAGACTCAATATAAGGGTTAAGGTAGAGCCAAAGATAAGACTCCACAGTTTTCAGCCTTGAGTGACTGGGAGAACAATAGTACCATCAATGGAAAAAGAGAATTTCAGAGGAATGGTAAGCATGGTTTTGGCACTTCAGAAAAGCATTTGAGATGGTGGTTTTGAAAATTATGAGCAAACAATTGGAAATGTGGTTCAGGAGTATGAAACAGAAGGCAAAGATAAAGGTACAAGTTAAGGTGTTTTACGAATGATTTGGTATATCGTGGGCTTATGACATTCCCATCCAATAACTACATAGGCTAAGTAAGAAATGTTATCTGACAGATTCACATCTGTTCTATTGTGCCCCCTATCAAATAGGATCAAAATAACTTCACTGGGGTGCTGTAGGTTAGACTCTTTTATATAGTCACTTGAGACTTCTCTACCATACTAGGGACAATCTTAGGGACAGCATGGTGTAGTAAGTAAGGAATAAGGTTAGGATTTAGGTTAGGACGCAGATTTAGGCTTGAGTCTGACACTGACATCTATTGTTCAAGTGAACAAGCATTTATGAAGTACCTACTATGTGCCACACACTGCACTAAGCCCTGGGATACATGGAAAGGAGGAAAAAAGGAGGAAAAAAAACAGTCTCAAGGAGCTCATAATCACTTGACCTTGGATGAGGCACATTTCTCTGGGAATAAGATTCCTTACCTATAAAATATACATACTGATATGCATCCTGACTATATCAAAGGGCTGTTATCAGAATACAATTAAATAATATATGGAAAAGTAATTTATAAATCATAGATCAGAATGTGGAAGCAGCATTGAATACTGACTAGAATGCTGGGCTTGGAATCAGGAAGACCTGGGTTCAAATCTAGCCTATGATATTTATTAGTTGTGTGACTCTTGGCAAGTCACTCAATCTCTATTTCTTAGGCAATCCCCTAAACTAGAGATTCTTAATCTGGAGTCCATGGACATAGATCTCAAGAGATCTATTAACTCGGACGGAGAAAACATTATATTTTTATGTTCACTAATCTCTAACTGAAATGTAGCATTTTCTTCAATTACTTAAAAACACCTTTCTGAACAGATTCCATAGGTTTCACCCAGACTGTTAAAGTGGTCCATAACACAAAAAAGGTTGAGAACCAGTGCCTTGGACCCTATCTAAAGTTCCAGATGAGTTTCAATATGCATTAGTGTGGGTGATTGCCATACCAAGTAGCATAAGCTGATAAAATCACAGATCCTTGTGGTATTTTGATAAAAAAAGTATAAAATTAAACAATTATCACAAAATTCAGCAATTATTTCATATGAAAACATTCTTATTTATTTTTGTTACATTTATTACTCATGTTATTCTCATATGCATTTATAGTCCATTTTTAAATAAAGTGTTTCTGGAACTTAAAAAAATCTGTTAAGAATCAACTGTGTATAGAGTGCTATGCTAGCTAAACAATGGGAAAGATAATAGTTTAGATAAGAAATAGCCCCTCCTTTTACATACTTCCATAAAACTGTATGCCAAATACCCAAATAAACAATTTTTTTAAAAAATGAAATACAGTCTCATGGTAAAGGTACAGAACAAGGTACTATTGAGTTCTGAGGGAATAGTAATTAACTATTAAAAGGCTCAAGGGTCATTTTATAAAGGAAATGGCATTTCATTGTTGTTTAAAGGGGTTATTCAAGAATTCAACAATATAGAAAGGGGAAGAAAGAAAAAAAAGACTCCAGATAGAGGGAAATTTAAAGGTACAGAGACAAGAAAATTTAAGTTGTTTTCCTAAGTCACAGAATAATTCAATTTAGTCACAATGGAATATAGGAGTAGAAGAGTATTAGACCAAGGAGAGACAGGAATCAGGGAGCCACTAGAGATTTTTAAGTGGAGGCATAACATGATTAGATATTCACAAATGGAAGTCAAAACTGGCAATAGAATAAAAGATGAGATGAGTCAGGGTTGCTTGGAGAGAAAGGAGAAGAAAGGCAAAAAAAATCAATTAGGAAGTTTTGTAATAATTGTCAGGTAGTAAAAATGGTCTGTGCTAGGGTGGGGTCAATTGAATAGTGGAAGGAACAGTGTAAGACATACTGTGCAAGTAAAAATTGAGGAGACAATAACTAATTAGATATAAAAGTCGAGAGCAGAGGAAGAATTCAAAATTCTAAAATAATGGTAAGGTTTTTTGTTTTTTTTTTGTTTGTTTGTTTGTTTTTAACATGGGAGCCTAGATAACATGGGAGCCATGGTTAACCTACAGGAAAAAAAAAGTAAGGTTGAACATAGAAACAGGTTTTTGGAGAAAGATAATAAGTATGTTCTCTGTTGGAAAAAATCATACCCCAAGAATGTCAGCATCTGGGACATGACTCTGGTCACCCTATGCATCTTGCATTCTTCAGGCTGACCATCCCTAGTTGTTTTAATTAATCATTATATTGCATGATCATAAGCCACTTCAAAATGAGACTATTTCACGAAGATGATAGAGCTAAAAATCTACCAATAGGAGATCATTTCTGGTCAATTTTGCTTTGATAAAGTGGAATAGGAGTGAACATATTCTATGATATGCTCAAAGGAATGAAATGAAAATTGAATTTGTTTTTTTCATCTTGGTTTGAGTTTCTGGATATAGTTGGTAGTGGGGACTGAGGTCTTAGAAATAAGGCATATAGATTCCTTGTGCTTATTCCTCTATATTGAAAGTACACAATCCAACAAGGGTTTCATTACACTTCAGAAATGCCACCATCACTGAACCCTGTCTTGATAGACTAGTTAGTTATTCTAAAGCAGGAGTTCTTAAACTGGTGTCCATGGATAGATTTCAGGGGATTTGTGAACTTGGATGAGAAAACACTACATTTTTGTTTTCAATGACCTCTAACTGAAATTTAGCATTTCTTTCAATTATTTAAAAACATCATTCTGAGAACTTGTCCATGTACTTCACTAGACTGCCAAATGGGTCCATCACACACACACACGCACACATACACACACAACATGGTTAAGAACTCCTATATAAGAGATTCAAGAAGAAAGAACTAATGGTTTTTAGTTTTGTTGTGGTGTCATGTGTCATTTTTGGTAAAACTAGAGCTTGCCGTTTTGGCCAAAAACTCTTCTTTCACTGTGATTAATGTTACCAGACCACTGTCAATTCTAAATAAGGGCTCTGGGCCAAAGAAGTATGTCCTGGCCTACAATAGACCACAGCTGCAATTCAGTTGGACATACTGGACCCCATCTGTAAAGGCTGGATGCCTGGTGACACCAGTCAGTCCTAAACCTATTTAAAACACAAACAAAAACCAAAAATAGCCCTTTCCTTTATGAATGCCAGGACAACAGATGGTAAAGCCAACACAGTAATGAGGAAAATTAAGCTGATGTTGATATAGAATATTTCTGTTTCTAGGAGTATATAGCAACCAGGAAATCACTGGACACATATCTGATTTGCATCACATACGGAATTTTCTTTTAACTACTAAATCTCACTAATGCATTTGACACATTTACTTAATATTTATATACTGTCCCATGTTGGGTCAACACAGTGATTCACAATGTGTACTAAATATCATCACCAAGAAATAAGACAACACATTGAATTGTTGACCCCTACCAAGTCCCTGAATGAAACTACTCTTGCTCTTTTGGCAAAGATAATAATAATACAAATAATAGTGATGATGATGATACGTAACATTTTAATAGGACCTAATGTATTTGCATGAAAATAAAAAGTTCTAGGTGGTCTTCCCATAGTCTTTGAGATATAAAAATCTGTAGATCAAAGTAGATGCAACACAGACAAAAACATAGACAGTGGGTGCTAAGCTCTACCATTGCCAGATAGTGAAGTTTCCCTATGTACAGATCTGAAAATGTCTATTCACCGTCCTGAAATTGTCAAACAGGTCTCTGACATGGACTGAACAATGCACTTTTGCATGCTTATCTCACACTATTCTCCTTTGTGTACTCTTTGCTGTAGCAAAACTGGGCTTAACCACGTTCCATAGTGACATCTTTTCTACTTCCATGCCTTCCCTCACTCATGAAATTTCCCATGCTTGAGATTCCTTTAATATCTACCCATTGACATTCTACATATCCTTCAAGATCTAGTTCAAATTCCACTTACAAGTCAAGACATCACACTCATAATGCCATTGGTCCATTCGAGAATGATGAACAACAACAAGGGTTATGGGTGAGATCTCTACACAGAAAGAAGGACTTCCAGAGCAGGGGATGAGTTAAACCTTGTATTATTGTATTGTATGTATTGTATTATGTCTTGTATTTCTGACAGGTGTGCCTCACTACTATTATGGGCCAAATTTAAGCCTAATCGTCCTATGAATGCTTTATGTATTTGTGGGAAGGAGTGAACCAGGTTCGTAGGAGGTTTTGTATTAACTGTCTTTTCCATGTTATCTGAGAGTAGTAGTGGCTGCCCTCCGAGGACTCAACCTTCCAATTCAAACAGAAGTTGGGAAATGTTGTTGTTGCTGCTGCTGCTGCTGCTATTGTTATTGTTGTTGTTGTTGTTGTTGATGTTCTTCTCCTTCTTCTCCTCCTTCTCCTCCTTCTTCTTTTTCTTTTCCTCCTCCTCCTCTTCCTCATCCTTCTTCTTCTTCTCCTCCTCTTCCTCCTTCTTTTTCTTCATCTTCATCTTCTTTTTCTTCTTCTCCTTTTCCTTCTTCTCCTCCTTCTTCCTCTTCTTCCTCCTTTTTTTTCTCAAAAAGCTTAGATAATTTACTTTTGTCCTGGGTATTTTTCATTTTTGATTCCTTGAAATATAGTTCTGAAAAACAGGCTTTTAAAAAGTCCATCATGTTTTAAATGGAGCCACTTGACTGCCTTGAAACCCAAATCATTCTGCCTTTCATTGAATGGCCAATAATAGGCCCAATCAAATCCTCTGTGGCTCATTGTTTATATTTTGATGACTTAGAATGAGTGTAAATAAGTAATTGTTTTCTGTTCTGGTCAGCAACTTTGAGGGTCTTTCTTTCCTAGACTGATATATTTGGGATGGTAAATTAGGAAATCTTTTGTCTCAATTCTTACCTATTAAATGGGCTTGGCCTCTCTGAGATCTAATTTAGAAAAGCCAAGGTCACCCATTGCATCATGGGCCAATATCAGTCATTTTGACTGTGGTCCTGCTACTAGATTCCAGTGACTAAGGAGGAGAAAGTGAGGCTGACGACTTTGTGCAGCTCTCCCTCACTCAAATCCAATTCACTTGCAAGTCAAGAAGTCATACTTATAATATCCCTGGTCCGCTTCAAGAAGGAAGGACAAACAACAACAAATAACAAGAAATTCCACTGCCTCTGTGAAGCCTTCTTGACTTCCTTTGTGGATTTTTTCAAAGAACTTGGAACATTATTATAAACTTACTTTCTCTATTTTTATTATCATTACTTTATTCATCCTATCTTTCCTATTTGATTGCAAGCTTTGTGCAAGTGAGTGTATACACACACAGACACACAAACACACACACACAAGAGGTCTGGAAATTACATGTATTAATAATTATGTATTAATGTAATATATGTATTAATACTCTGGTTCTGTTTCTGGGACAGCTAGGTGGCACAGTGGATGGACACATGACCTGGAGTCAGGAAGACATGAATTCAAATCCAGCC
Organism: Vombatus ursinus; assembly: GCF_900497805.2. NCBI lineage: Eukaryota > Metazoa > Chordata > Mammalia > Diprotodontia > Vombatidae > Vombatus > Vombatus ursinus. Next base: position 5,237,601 of record NW_020952380.1, read on the forward strand.
TGAGATACTTATTAACTGTGTGATCCTGGGCAAAGTCACTTAACCTACTTGCCTAAGTTTCCTCATCTGTAAAATAAACTGAAGAAGGAAATGACAAACCACTCTGCTATTTTTGCCAAGAAAACCAAATGAAGTCACAAAGAGTCAGACATTACTGAAACAACTGAACAATAATCCGTTTCATTACATTTCTAGACTCTAGTCTAAGAGAACTTAGTCCTGAATTCATTTAGTCAATTCTCTTTTATTATAGAATTGAAATCATGTCTTCTAATTGCTACTACTGCTGCTGCTGCTGCTTCTATTACTGCTAATGCTAATAGTATTAATATTTCACATTTTACATTGAGTACTTTAAGGCTTTCAAAGCATTTTTCATGTATTAACTCATTTGATTTTCACAACAGCCTTGTAAGGTAAGGGCTATTGTGATCCTCATTTTACAGATAAGGAAACTGTAGCTGAGAAGTTAAGTTAATACAGGTTAATACAGCTAGTGTCTGTGGCAGGATTTGAATGCAGGTCTTCCTAACTCCAAGGCCACCATTCTATCTGTTGTGCCAATACGTTCTTCAGACCAGTTCCAAAAACCTTCTGGGGAAGAAAATTTTCCTCTATCAGTTCCTTCTATGGTTGGGGAAAGGGGAGAAAACTCTCCCTCTCATGTAAAGCTTAACAGAGTTTCTCTCAAGGATAATGCAATAACCCTGCCTTTCCTAAGCAGCATCTCGTGTGTGTGTTTGTGTGTGCGTGTGTGTGTGTGTGTGTGTGTGTGTGTGTGCACGCACGCGCGTGCTCTCTCAAGCATTGGCTTGTGCAGCATAGAATATCAAACAGCCATAAAAGATGGCCCAACCTCTCATCTCAGCTGTACTGGACTCCCTCCATCTTCTCCAGCTCTTATTTGGCTGCTGCTTCCAATACCTCTCCATCTTGCCTTTTTATGATAATGAAATTTCCTATTTCTTTGGCTTAGGATTGCTTGATAATCTGACCTCAACTTGTTCCATCCCTCTGAGGCAGTTTGTGTATGTGCTCCAAAGCTGGCTCGTCACAACCTTACTCGCATGGACCAGAAGCTTGGACTTGGAGGATTTACTGCCACACAGCAGGAATTTAGTAAAAGATGAGTTACAAAAGCTATAAAGAGTATTTTAGCATAATGCAGTTAATCAAGAGATACTATTTATTTTTCAAAGTAGCAAAGTAAATAAACTCTTTATAAGTCCTTCCAGAAAACATAGCATTTAGCAGAAGCTAAGAAAAGGCAATTCAGGGAACATTTTACAAAAACAGAATTATATGTTTTCAACATTCCAGTCTGGGCCCTCAAAGTCAAAATCTTTTTTTCCTATGGACGTCTGGTTTAGAACGCAACGCTGGATATGCCCCATTTCTTTATGAAGTTGCTTTTTGTACTTTAAAGCTTGATGCCATTATGATTTATGACTGCATGAAATCTTTTAAATTAAGATTTGTTTGATTGTCTGTTTCTATTAGGGTGACCATAATAGCAGTTTTCCATTTCCAAACAAATGGTTTGCCGAGCACTGCAATCCAGAGCCTATGCATGGGGCCTGACAATGATTAATTTCTGTCGCTAAATTCTTTATTTTCAATAACTAATTTAAAATAGCTGCCACTTTTTTTAATAACTAAAGGATATAAATTCATAGGGTACTTTTTCTTAGGTAATTGATATAACATCTTCATATTAATGATTGTAAATTATGGCCCCCTTTTGCAAATCTGTCACCTAGCAAAGCTTCTAGGAGTACTCACATGCAGACACCTGCTGTGCAGTGGGGCATAAGATATGTCCTCTCCAAAACAACAAATCATTGAGCCCAGCACTGTCTGAACCAAGACTGTTGCTGGGATTTCACTCACTGAGATGATAAACTCACTGGGATTGTAATTGCACTCTTTTGTGGGAAAGATTTTATTTGAAAAGATTCAGGTTAGCCAATTGAAATATATCAACGTCATTTCCCACCAAGAGTTTAGATGATTTTTATTCTACAAAATAACTGTATCTCAAAAATAATGTAATCCCCTAAAGCCTTCTAGTAATGAGAGAGGTCACCTCCAGTCCCTCTCATCATGTTTTCCTAAGTAGAATTGATTTTAACAATCAGCTTTACCATATGAAAACTTGATTATGGGAGTTAGAAGTGTTTGTCTCTTTTATGATTCTCTGATTCTTTACAATTGATTTACATGATATTTCATTCTACAGATATATGAACATACCTCACCTATTTTCTCTTAAGCTGAGGCTACATATAATGCTAACAGCACAGGAAAACTGTGTAGAATCCAAAACACCAACCGGATAATTTTTTTCCCTCTGTTTTTGTGTTTAAATCCCATGTAACAGAGACTCCTCCATATTAGGTAGTTGAATGGCCAAAGAAAGCACTAAAATCACATCCAACCATCCAGACAGTTTCATGTAAAACTCCTCTAGGCAAAAACCATTCATTCTCTTCATTCTCTCTCTCTCTCTCTCTCTCTCTCTCTCTCTCTCTCTCTCTCTCTGTTTCTCTCCCTCTTTCTCTCTCTCTGTGTCTTCTCTGTCTCTCTCTGTCTCTGTCTTTCTCTCTCTCCCCCTTCTCCCCCCTTCCTCTCCCTCTCTCTCTGTGTCTGGAATTTTCTGAGATCATGGAATTCAACATATATGGCTGGAGATCAAAGTGAAATGTATCTACCAGACAGTCACACATTGCATTAGAAGTATTCAAATATACATTTGAAAAGGTTGTTAAAACAACCTTTGAATGGTTGCATACAATGTTAAGTGATTAAGTATGAATTTATGTGACTTGTATGATAACACACATACAAACACTCTAAAGCTGTGGTTTCATTGGTTTTCATAAGGAACTCCCACAGGAAGAAATGCCACCTACCAAAGTAGATCAAAACCTTCCCTGCAACTTAGAGTCATAATTGGCTTCAAGGAGATGCTAGAGGAGGATGACGAAAAGGTGGGCACTGAGATGTTAAGTGATTTGTCTAGAATCACATTCATTGTGTCACAGTCAGGACTTGAACCCAGTTGTTCTCCAAAATTGTTCTCTATCTTCTAGACCATGTGCCTCTTATATATACAGAGATACATATGTATGTGTGTATGTATACACGAATATACCCAGAGGCAGCATTCTTTAATGAATGAAACACTGTCCTTTGAAATCAGGAACACTTGGCTTCAAGGCTGATCTAGGAGAAATACTAGCTATGTGGCCAGGGATAAGGCACATAGCCTCTCCATGCCCCCATACAAATCCAAGATTGCAAATTGAAGCAGGTTAGTTAGTAAGTTAAAGGCAAGTTGCTATCCTACATGAGTGGAAAATATTTCCACTAATCGTGGTGGTGGGGAAAGAGGGTGTCCCTACTCTGAAGAAATTACATTTGGGCAAAAAACAAACAAATAAATATATATATACATATATATGTATATATATATATATAGAAAGATAGATTATATAGATGAATAGATGATAGATAGAAAGATAGATAAATAAATAGATAGACAGACATGTATTTCCTTCAATATTTCAAATTATAATAGGTTCATGATCTCAGCTATGTAGATTATTCCCTCTATCAGTGCAGATAGCACACAACCCTTCCACATCTATTTTCCTGTGCAACTGTTTTCAATGTATATCATCATCCTAAAGTATTCGCTCAAGTTTTCCTCTTGGTCTTTTCACATTATAATATGTTCCAGTGTAGCACCCAAGCTGTCCATTTATTACTTCTCATTCTTGCTACATAATTATTATCAACCGACTTCCTTTTTCAAACACACACACACACACACACACACACACACAGGGAAGATAGGTGTCACAGCGTATAGAACACCAAGCCTGGAGTCAGGAAAACTCATCTTCCTGAGTTCAAATTTGGCCTCAGACACTTACTAGCCATGTGACCCTAGGCAAGTCACTTAACCCTGTTTGTCTCGGTTTCCCCATCTATAAAATCGGCTGGAGAAGGAAATGGCAAATTACTCCAGTATCTTTGCCAAGATATCCCCAAATGGGGTCTTGAAGAGTTGGAAACAACTGAAAAATACATACTTATGGATACCTATACATACGCATGTGTGTATGTGTTTATATGCACACTGGCAATATAATGTACAATGTACACCTGTATGCATATATACGTATATACATACCGCGTATAAAATTAGGATGAGTTAACGTTTACATAAGATATGATTATAAAGAGAGGCAGTGTGGTATATAGCAGATAGATAGCTGGACTTGGAGTTAGGCAATTCTGGGCTCAAGTGCAACCTTGGTGGATAATGGGAGGAACAATACTAGGTAAGTCATTTATTCCGTCAGTGTCCCCACCCACTCTCTGAGGCTCCGTTTCAGAACTGTGGCTGATCTGCACTGCTAGTGAGGGCAGACTTCTTCACCAGGAGTTCCATCCCCCCATGAAATCACAAATGTGGTCCAAAAACTCATTATAAAGTAACAAAACTGATTTTCTTGAGTGATTTGTGGCAGGGAAGGGAGAGTGATCTTAATAAAGGCACATGGAAATGTTTTCCTGTGTGCAACAGCAGCAGTTTTGAGGTCAGGGAGTCAGTGTTAAGCCAGTGATTGTTATGTTAACATTACTGTTGATGCTAAACAATCCTGCAAATGAGACATGTGGCATGTTAAGAGAAGTCATGTGGAGCTTCAGTTTCTGATCAATACAAAAAAGGTTGAACTAAGATAGGGATGTAGTCTGCGGACAGCCCACAAAACAGTCACTCTGTTACTTAAGGGTTGTTGAAAATAGCAGAATGACCAAATGGAGATATGGCTCATTCATTCAGGCAAGCATAATGGTCAATGTGGTCAAATAAGAAGTAAAAAAAAAAAAATTAAGAAGACCTGATTATGAGCAAAAGTTTGAGATGAATGTGCCATACCTTTCAAGAGAGGAATAGGGAAAACAATGCTTAGTCTGATCTTTTGGTAGGAATAAAACAAATTAGTAGCTGCTAATTGATCATGGTGTTACTGCTACATTCTGGAAACAAAGCCTCCAAGTCTGCAGTGGGAAATGTCAACAGCCCAATGCCCAAGAAAGCATATATATCAACATTACCAGTGATGAATGGCATTGTGTCATGTAAAATTCGTCCCAGAAGGGCAGTTGGTCAACTAGCCTCATTTTTAAGGAATACCGAAGCACTGGAGGGATTCTGTGCGATACAAAAGGAGTTAGCTAGGCCTGAGCGATTATTGGCATCTTCACCATGACACACAATGTTGGGATTATAGTTTTTGAGGTGGGAGGGGATCTCAGTAGCCATCTTGACCAACCCACTCATTTTATAGATGACATCAAAGTTGAGGAAGGTGAAGCTACTTGCCCAAGGTCACAATGGTTGTGTCAGAAGTGGAATTTGAACTGATGTCTCATTTCTCCGGAATTCAAATATTTTATCATTTGAAAATATCCCTTTCCACAATATAATGCTACCTCTTTTTAGTTTGTAATAAATGGATTGGAGAGTGATAAATTCTGATAGGTCACATTTGACAGTGTTTAGACTACATTTGTGATTTTGTGCGAGGAAAGAAGGAAGAAAGGAAGGTAGGGAGAGAGGAAAGAAAAAAGGAATGGAGGGAGAAAGGGAGGAAGGAAGGAAGGAAGGAAGGAAGGAAGGGAGGCAATATTCATTTATTAAGTACCTACTATGTGCCAGGTACTGTTCCAAATGTTTTGCAAGTATATCCTTTGATCCTTACAACAACTTTGGAAAGTAGGTATTATTTTTATGCCCATTTTACAGCAATGAGGCAAACAGAGGTTAATGACTTGCCCAGGATCATACAGCTAATAAGTGTCTGAGGCAAAATCATAAATTAACTAATTTTGAGGGAAGCAGAAAGAGGCATCATGGTTTATGTATAGAGAGTTGTGACTGAAACCAGGAAGACCTAGGTTCAAGTATTGCCTTTGACTCATACTGGCTGTGTGACGTTGGTAACTTCTAAACACACTAGAACAACTTTCTAGAACTAAGTTGCAGAAAAAGGTACTTACTTGCATTGACAGAGAGAATTCCCTCACCTAAGAGTGCCCTATACCAAGAAAACCATAGTTCCTACCTCTAGCCCTTAAAGGTTTATACAATATTTACTTAAGTATTTACCACCAGATGAGGAAACTGAGATACAAAGTGGTTAGGAGATTTGCCCAGGGTCTTATCCAGTCATTTCAGTCATGTCTGACCTTCGTGACCCTATTTGGGGTTTTCTTGAATAAGATACTGGAGTGGTTTTCCCTGTCCTTCTCCAGCCCATTTTACAGATGAAGAAACTAAGGCAAACAGAGTTAAGTGACTTGCCCAGGGTCACACAGCTGTTAAGTATCTGAGGCCACATTTGAACTCAGAGCTGCCTGACTCCAGGCTCTGCCCTGTATCTACTGTGCCACCTAGCCATGGCACACAGAGTCACAACATAGTAAAAAATCAAATCTAGGAATCTAACTGAGGTCTCCTGACTCAAAGCCCAACACTTTCTTCACTCTATCATCTGAGGATAGCAAGCTTTAACAATCTGCTTTGCTTATCTTGTAATGTTTTTGTAAGGTTCAAATGAGGAAACTTATGTCTTTGAAACTGCAGGGTAATAAATTAATATGACTTTACTGACTCAAAAGTTCCTCTGTAGAGAGAAAAGTCTTTGCTCTTAGGTGTATTCCATGCATATTCTCATAAGGTAATAACACTGTAGTCAGGAAAAATAACATTATCTAGAATAGATATTGGTAATCATTGTTTTCCAGTAACATATTAACTACTCCTGCCACCCCCCCCAACAATTCCCATTTTTAACATCCACTGCAGGTTCTAAGATTCACAGCTCACAGGTTTAATACCACCTAGTAGCAAGGGAAAGGAATGTTGACTCTTTAAATGTCAGAACCAAGACAAACATTGGTGTTAAAGTATGAGCAAATGCTTTGACTCTAATGTTGGCTTTATCAGTGTCAAATCAATCGTCCTCCCCTGTACAGCAGAATGAAGTAAACATCCCACACCCACCCTGTTGCACTACAGACAATTTACCAGCTGTAGGGCACTAAGGAAAAAGTAAACGGAGTGACCCACAAATTGCTTTAAATTATCCAAGAACTCCTTAAGTGCCCACGATGCAGCACTAAAAGCAGAAATCTGAATTCCAGACAAATCTCTGCAGGCTTCAAATTGCTACTTAACATACGTCTTTAGGTTATTGCTTAACTGCACGGTGCTGAGGACTTCCCCATATAACACAGCCTATTGGGCTCAGTGCTGGCCCCATTCCTCCTATTGCGAGGTCAGATCTAGCAAAGCCATAACTAACCAGAAGGATCTCTCTCTGGTTCTAGTATTATGTCTCCTGTATATGTAAACACTGCACAATTTCAGGGAAGTATAACATAATTAGAGGCTATTATTATGCAGCCCTCTATGAGCCGTAATTTGCATGTTTCCAATAAAAGTACACAGCTTAGAGTTAACACACACAAGCTGTCATTTGTTCAATACCATAATTATTACTTGCAAGGCTTGGAAAAATATCTCTATCAATTCCAGAAATGGGCTGAGGAAGATTACTGCAAATGGCAATGAAATTATTAAATTTTTCTTCCTGCCTTCTCACTATTTTCATGAAGGCAATGTATTAAAAACTTTCATAACGCCATAAACCAGGGATAACATCTGCAATATTATGCTTTAACCTCAGAAGAAGGAAAAAAAGACACACACATGCACAGAAATCCTAAAGACATTGAGAGCTGACAGTGAAGGAATAAGAAGATTCTATTATTAGGGAGGGCATTCTCCCCTTGACTGTATTCTTAAGATTTATAGTTTCATCAGTGAAGTATATATTCATCACAAGTGAAATATATGAAAAATTGTGAAATGTTCAAACAAGGGCATTACCTAGGAAACTATAAATATGGATCTTAGGATCAACTATTTAACAAATTCACCTTTAAGAGCTGATCATAAGTAAAGAAATTGACATAATGAAGTATCTGTTCCATGGATATAGTTAAACATTTAATTAAGGGATTAAAGCATTAAAATAATTTAATGTATTTGTTGGTAGCTTTTCCTGATTCTCCAGTTGTTGCTACCCTCTGCCCAACCTCTATTCTCCAATTACCTTGTATTGATTTTGCATATATTTTGTATTTATTTATCATTGTACACATTGCATTACCCTGATAGAGTGTAAGCTCCCTGAGGGCAGAGATGATTCTGCTTTTGTCTTTGAGTACCAAGGACCTAGTACAGTGACTAGCACAGAAGTAGGCAATAAATAAATAATTTTTGAATGGAATTATTTTTAAAAGTTATTCATTTAAAAGAAGTTATTTTTAAAAGTCAGAAAATATAGACAGTATCTGTCCTTTACTTTTCTATGCTGTAAGGGGGTATCTGTACAAACATATGTATAGAATTGGCATAACCATATTTGTCAGTAAATTCTGTAAAGACTGATGCTGAAAGGACAGGTAATAGCATTGTTACACAGTACTCATTAGAGGCAGTGTACCATAGTGAGTAGAATGCTAGCCCTGGAGTCAGGAAGGCCTAAGTTTCTGCCCTACATCTGACACCTATTGGCTTTCTGACCATAGGCCAGTCATTTAACCCCCAATTTCCTCCAGGTAATACCCTAAGACTGTAAGTTAAAAATGTGGTGCCTATATTAGTAGAGGGAGTTTCTGCACTAGCCTGAGACTTCCTCTGGTTTTTGAGGATATCAATGTCCCACTCAGTCTATTTGTTCTCTCTCATTATCAGTGTCTCTCTACATGACCCACCTTGTTCTTGTTTTTGGTCAAAAAATTTCTGCCATCTGTTACTTATACTCCCTCCAATCCATCTGTTACCTAGCTGGTAAAGTGATTTTCCTCAAACACATTTCTGACCATGTCACCCCACCACACACCCTAGTCATTAACTTCAGTGGTTTATTATTACCTCCAGGATCAAATATAAATAAACTGAAACATATAAGTATATGTGGGGGAGAGAGAAAGACAGAAAGAGAAAGAGAGAAAGAGACAGAGAGAGAGAGAGAGAGAGAGAGAGAGAGTCATTTAGAGCTATTCTCAAGTAGTTCCTTGACCATTTTTCTAGTCTTCTCACTTTTAACACTCTTCCATATACTCTGTGGTCCAACAACACTGGACCAGTTCCTGATACTCTCACAGGAAATTCCAATTCCCACCTCTATGTCTTTGTACTTGTCATCCTCAATGACTAGAATATTCTTTCTCCAATTTCCCTGACTTCATTATAGCCTCTGTTCAAATCCTTGTCTCCTCCCATACTCACAGGTACTAGTGCTTTTCCCCTTTGGGATTCCCTTCCATCTACTCTGTACATATCCTGTGTGTACCTGGTTATTTGGGCAGCTCGGTGGTACAGTGGATTCCAAAACTACATCTTATTCTGCATTTTGAATCCAGCATCTCTTTGTCAAGAGGTGGGTAGCAGTCTCCATCATTGGTCCTATAGAATCGTGGTTGGTCATTACATTGACCAGAATTCTTAAGTCTTTCAAAATTGTTTGTCTTTACAATGTCATTTTTTTATATAAATTATGTTGTATGCATTTTTCTCCTGATTCTACTCCACACTATACCTTCAGGCTTATTTTACATCATTCCTTTTCATTCACTCTATAGTCCAGAAAACCTGGCCTAGTCAAATGAGTAATTGTGTCAAATGAGATAATATCTGTAAAGAGCTAAGCATAATACCTAGCACACAGTAGGCATTTTAACAATTCTTGTTTCCTTCCTCCCTCTCTGCTTGCTGCTCTCTGAACTGGATATTCTAGCACATATCTTTATCTTTATGCAGACTGTGCCCATACCTGAAATATACTCCCTTTTCACCTTCCCCACATGGAATCTTTAGGTTCCATTAAAACTCATTCAAATGCCATCCCCTTCCTCCCATCAGGAAGCCTTTCCTAAGTCCCACAATTATTTGTATACTTTCCTTCCTCAAATTTTCTTATATTTACTTATTTGTTTTACATATTACACACACTAGTAATGGGGCAATTAGGTGGTGAAGTGGATAGAGCACAAGTCCTAGAGTCAAAAATTACTGAGTTTAAATTTAACCTCACACACTTACTAGCTGTGTGACTCTGAGCAAGTCACTTAACCTGTTTGCTTCAGTTTCCTCATCTGTAAAATGAGTTGGAGAAGGAAATGGCAAAGCACTCCAGCATCTTTGCCAAGAAAATTCTAAATGGAGTCACAAAGAGTCAGACACAACTGAAACAACCAAACAATACCCAGTAAATACACTTTTTGAGTATAGGGGTTATTTTCCATTTTTGTTTTAAAATCACCAGATCCTAGCAGTGTCTGGTACTCATAGGCAATTAAAATATATATTTAACTGAATTGAACCAAATCAGGTCCTGAGGTGTTAGAGGTGAAATATGATGGTTCCACTATCATTAGTAAAAAAAAAAATGGTTTATTATAAAAATGATAACAGATCTGTTTAACTTTCAATTTGTTTTCTGAGTTTCATGAGCATAGTACAGGTCACCTCCACAGGTAGTGAGTGCAGCAGCCAGAGCACTGTATTTAAAGTGAGAAGACCTGGACTGAAGGATTTAGACAACATTGAGAGAGAGAAAAAAAAAAAACACTTGCTAAGTGACTACTATGTGTCAGGCACTGTGCTAAGTGCTTCACAAATATCTCATAACAATCGTGGAGGTAAATGCTCTTCTTATCCCCTTTTTACAGTTGAGGAAACTGAGGTAGCAACTGTTAAGTGACTTAACCAGGGTCACACAGCTAGTAAGTATCTGAAGCTGGATTTGAATTACAGCCTTCTGAATTTAAGCCCATTTCTCTATCCATTTGCTACCTATCAGATGACCTGTAAAGCCCCACCCAGCTCTCAATCTATGATACTTTGGGTCCTCTGCCCTTTCTCTGACTAAAGAAATTGTAGATATAGATTATCCCAGTCAACATAAGGTAAATTTCCAATATAAATATTTATTTTGTCCTTTTAAATACATTTGTATATATGAATACTCAATGCTTCACTACTTCTTTTGCATTTCTGCATACCTATGTTTCTATTTTACATTTTATGGAGTAGGTACCTAGAACTAAGGAATTATATCCCTTTTACATATTGAAGAGTATGCAGGCCGGTATCTGGGCAGGTATTCACTGAATAACTATTATCTGATCCTGATGATTAATGAGTACAGCAAGAAATCATGCTTTTCTAAGACAGTAGGATTCCTTGAGATCTTCAAAGAGAAAGCTATATGGGGAATAAAATCCATGAGAAAAGTAAAAGGAATCTATGTTGGGAGCTATTCATTTTATTTTTTATTTATGTTTGGGGGGGAATGAAAAGATGCTCAATATTGATAAAATGTTTTTAATTAATCCCACATGCACGATAGTACTCAGGCAATGATGTAGCAAAAAGAAAGTAAGACAAGTATATAAGAGGATTTATTGACATTGGCAGCCCAGATTTCAAACCCTGGTAACCAATTCTACAAAATTTATTCAGTCCTCCAACATTTCCTTATTTCCCACAAAAGCTCAATGAAAAATTCCAAGCAGGTCTTTCTAGCTTCAGTGAAATGCATCAGACTATGTTTTACTCATGAAGGCACAGTATATCTAACATTGACTTGCCTGAGCTTTATACAGCACTATATACCCAGGTGCAGTTTTGATGAGAGGGCTTAAGATCTGAAACAGAGCTAGGAAATAGGAAAGATGAGGAGGTGCTGCAAAGTCATCAAAAAGTCTGTTTGACAATAAATTGAACCAGCTTGTTTTCTGGTAGCTCCAAGGAGACATGCCATAAGAAAATCTTCAGGAAGGCAATGGTGATGTGAATGCATATATGGACATGCTAGAAACTCTTCTGCTAAGAGACTGTGTGTGATCAATGGACAAGTCCTATCATTGGAAAAGTCCTCCAGGGGGAAAAAAATACTCTTATAATATGCAACCATGCTCTAAAAAATGCTGAAAAAGGTGGTTCAGGGATCCAAAGGTAGAGAAATGAAGGAAATCCAAGATAAGTGAACACATGTAGCCTCCACTTGGGGTTGGGAGAGAGACCTGTGATTTCAAAGTAGAGAACCCTGAATGAGGAAACTTACTCTACCAGTGTAATCAAGACCTATTGTAAGGGGCAGTTAGGTGGCACAGAGAATAGAGCACTGGCCCTGGAGTCTAGGGGAACTTAGTTCAAATCCAGCCTCAGACACTTGCCACTTAATAGCTGTGTGACCCTGGGCAAGTCACTTAACTGCATTGAATAGCCAAAAAAAAAAAAAACCTATTATACAACTTAGTCTTACAGAGTCCCTAGGTCATGGGGATGTAAGAGATCTGCACAGAGTTACTCATGTGACTCAGATTCTGAGGTCTAAGGCTGGCTCTCTATCCATTAGGCCATATTGCCCCTACTTATGGACGAATAATTTATCTACTTGCAATCCGCCCTCATATAAAAATGTCATACATAGATCGCTAATATACATATACAGTGTTTTATATGTCATGTGCTATGTATCCATGTATTATGTGTATAAATATATATATAATCTTAATGTGTATTATACCATATTTTGTTATATGTATATGTATGGCATATATTCATATAGACTGTGTTATATATTATATTTTGTATTATATATGTATTGTATATATACAGTCTATTTTACAAGTATGTATTTATATACCCAAGTGCATTGTGTGATGTGTCTATGTATGTTGGATATACATATGGTTGCAACACGTTATATATACATAATATAAATATAAAGCTCTGTGTGTTCATAAACATTTGCATACACATATACACAAAGATATGCATGCCTATACACATTTACATGTACATATATGTATACATATTTTATACATACATAGCATAATAAATATAGATACATTCATACCATGATCTTATTATGTTATGCCTTGAACAGGAAATTGGATGGCAGATACGAGTTTGCCCAATGATCAAAGATGGGAACAGTGATATTGTGTCAATTTATGACCATGGGGCATGACTTGAAAGGAAAGGGAGATGTTGTTCTCAATACTAATAGCAGAGGCTGTCAGGCAAGGCTTTTACCCAGGAGCTATCCTTTTATGAATGGGTAAGATTGGGATAGAGGACACTGACAGTGATTGGGAGAGTAATATCTGCTATCCATTTTTCTTACCTAGTCCTGGAGAAATGGTAATTCTTAGAAGTGTTGAGGCTTTTTCACCATTTCAGTTCTGGTACTAAACAACTCAGATTTTAGTATGTAGTTGAATGATTTTCAGCAAGCAAAGTAGTAACAGATCTAGGCAGGAAACCTGAGATGGTAGTGGCTGCCACCATCACTGCTTTTAATTTAGAAATGTGTTTTTTTTTTCCCCCAAGGCTAGGTTTGAAATACATTATATGTATACTGAGAAGCATCATGGGACAGTGGGTAGAGAGTTGGCCTCTCATTCAGGAAAACTTACTCCTGTCTCTGACACATACTGGCTGTGTGATCTTGGGGAAGACATTTAACCTTAGGAACTCCAGGCAACCCACTAAGACCATAAATTACAGAGAGTGGTCATAGTCACTGGTAGAGGAATTTCCACACCAGAATCCTCATATGACAGTAAAATCATGAAATCAAAGATCCAGTTACAGACACACATGCGATATATCCATATATAATTTTAAGCTATTAAAGTTTAAAACTGCCTAAAGCCATTCAACTGGTGCCAGGCATGGAAAATGTATAGCAGATATTATTTCCCCAGTTACCATCAATTTCATCTCTCCCAGGAATTGTTCCTTGGTAAATAGTCTTGTCTGCCAACTTTGGCCTTCAGCACTGAGAAAAAAAAAACATCTCCCTCTCCTTTCACATCAAGCCTTGTAGTCATATGTTGACAGAATAGCACTGTTGCCTCATTCCCTAGATCATGGGAACTAATATCCTGTTTAAAGCATAGCACATATCAAGGTGATAATGACCAGTAATCTGGATTCATAGGATGTAGAGGTGAGGAGGAGGAGGATGTTCTTATGACATCATCTAGATAAACTCTTTCAGTTAATACATGACAAAAGGACCCAGAGAGGGTAACTTTATCAAGGTTACATGGATAATAAGTAGAAGAGCCAGAATATGAACTCAGGTTTACTGTCTCTCACCACTTCTCATCTCTGAATAATCTTCCTGCCTCTAATACCATCTTCATGAAGCTTCCCCCCTCCCCAATAACCTATTCTTATCACTTGTAAAGGGGATTATCGTAGGAATCCTCCTATGTACCTCTACTTTCCCCCTCCCAACCTCTCCCCTCCCCAATCCAGGTAGAACACTCCTATAAGGGCCATCCCACTGAGCCTGTGTGGAACTCAGCTGAGCTCCCCTGGTCACTTCTGATGACATGCTATACCTGAGTGGTGAAGGACTTTCACTTTGGGATGATGAAACAGCCTCTTATTTGTCTTTTGATCCCTATGTGGAGCAGGGGTGGAATGGCTGTGTCAAGAGAATTGGTCACTAAAACAGGAAGGGCAGTAGACTTTAAATGAATGTCACCACCCTCCAAAGCTCTTTTCCTTTGTGTCTTCCAAGTGTGGTTGGGACTCTCTATACCACTTTCTTGGTCTTACCATGAACAGGGGAGGATATCCCCACACACACCAGCATAGGCAACCAGGTGCCCATATTTGGCAGTGAGTATGAACCTGAGACTAGATCTCTAGGCTCTTGCTGTCTCTTCTGCATTATATTTCTTTCACTGAGCACAAATGAGAAAACTGCTTTCCAATATAGACATTTCCATCTTTGGGATATACATACATACATACATACATACATACATACATATATATATTATACACACACATATATGTATGTGTATATGTATATATATGTATGTATATGTATATGTGTATATGTGTATATACACACATGTATGTATGTGTGTATATTTTCCCATTTGTGCTCAGTGGAAGAAATATGATATGTGTATATGTATATGTATACATATATATGTTACCTATCTATGTATATATGTGTGCATATTATTTATGTACATTATATTATACATATATCATATAAATTACAGGAAGAATGCTGATAAATTAGGGGACATTTACAAGAGAATGAATGGGATGAATCGAAGGAGAAGAGAGTTAGAGAGGAAATGATAGTTGTCTTTAAGTATTTTAAGGGCTGTTGTGCAAAACATGGATTACATTGTGTGTGTGTATCTCCTATAAAGTATATACGTTTCCTATAAAATCAAATGTATATATATCCATAGTTATATATGTATAGGTGTGTGTAGATATAATTTGTAAATTTGAAGGGATAATGTTAAACTTTTTGGAATAGAATTTAGGCATGAGACAAGCATGAGCTTTAAGAATTGATACTAAGAAGGGGCAGCTAGAATGGCATAGTGGATAGAGCACCGGCCGTGAAGTCAGGAGGACCTGAGTTCAAATCCAAACTCAGATCAAACACTTGACACTTACTAGCTGTGTGACCCCGGGCAAGTCATTTAACCCCAATTGCCTAAAAAAAACAAACAAAAACAAAAACAACAACAAAAAAAGAATTGATACTAAGAGCTCTGGGTTAGGGATATTAATGAATCACAAAGTGAGAGAAAAATCTGATACCCCCAGGCTCCCCCAGGATAAGAAGCCATTGTGTGTGAGGCTGGAGCTGAGGCCCTTTAGTTAGAGAGGGTACCTCACCTCATAGGCCAAAGATCAATTACAATCTTGTTAGAGAAGGGTAGGCACCTATGCAGTCCCCTCCCCATGGTAACAGGCCAGTAAGTGGGAACAGGATGAATAATAAACACTGAGAAGTACTAGACAGTAAGCTCCCCTTTTACCCATTTATCCTCCCCTCTGTAAACAACCTCCCCTTCCCCTTCTCCAGAGAATCTTTGAGAAATAAAAGAGCAGGTCCCTTAATGGAAAAGCTTAGAGATACCACTTCTATTGATCCCAAAAGGGTCTTGGACTAAATAAACTCCAGATAATTAGAAAAATTTTGGACATTTCAGAAATTTTAAAGATCATGTTTAATTCTGAAAACATAGGAAGGTGAGGTAAGGTTGTAGATGTTTTTTCTCATCTGAATTCACCATTGTCCTACAGTTGTAGGGCTTGAAGGGCCATTTGAAGTCACTTAATAACAAAGTATGGAAGCAAATTGTGTCAGAAACTTTGTATTTATAACTTTTCCCCTCACCCAGCAAAGAGCAGATTCGTGTTTTAACTATGGAATGTCCTTTTCTATCCCCATTACAATAAACCACATCCACCAACTATGTTGGAAATGTTAAAATTCTGTCAGCAGTTTTGAACTGATAAGCACGGCATAAGTATAAGGATATTTTTATATACTTGTAGAAACTATTGCTGAATAGGATTTTAAAACACAAATAATGAATTACAAGTTTAAAGTAATTGCAGGGTAGGGTAATTAATGAGCAGGTTAAGTTATCTGTCTAATTATAATGCAGCTTCAAAGAAAGTTTGTAGGCAATATAAACATTTGAGAGGGTGTGTATATATGTAATATATATAATATCAATTTAAATGATTAATAAAGAAATCTATGCCAATTATTTGAACAGATTTAATAATTAACATGCTATTATTCAAAAACCTAAGACTTATTAAGTATCAAATACTTAAAATGTGGAAAATTCAAGTTAAGGGGAAATGGAATCACAATTAAATCAATGCTTCAAATTTAGATTTAAACATGGTCAAACTGAGTTTGGGTATTTTAGCTCTCCCAGTTCAATTACTTTTAATAAATTGAGGTGTGTGCTCATATTAGTTTGATCAATTGATTGATTATGGAAATAATAGAATGAAATGTGCTTTTGGAAATGAATTCCCTTTAAATTTAGAATTAGTAACAAAGCAATTTACAGCTACATTACCATTACAAGCTTTAAAGCCTGCTTTTAATAAGATGTCTATTCTATTCTCCAACTCCCCCATTCTCCCTCCAAACCCTATTCTGAGATCACTGCTTGAGTCAGGTGCACAACCTGAAAACCAACAAAGCAAATTGGTCTTGCATAATTTTTGATTCTGGCAAATCCCAGAAAAGAATATAATTGTGATTAATATGCTTTATTTCTTCCTATGGATAAATAAAACAATGAAAAAAATTCCACTTTCTCTTATCCAAATTCAAGAAAGAATATCAACATTTCGGAAGAAAAACCATGATCTTAATGTTTTAGAATCTTTTGCTCTATTTCTAAGACCTAATTTTCAACTCTCTTCACTTCTAACTAAACAATTGCTTTACTATTTCCAATTCTCAGGGGTCCTTGCCCTCCACACTCAACTGCCCATCAATTATCTTAAACAGAATGTTTCTAAAATCTTTCATCAACACTAATGTTTTCTTTTTTTATATTATTGACATATTTTGTTTTTATTTCACCTTTATTTTCAAGTATATCCTTCTCCTGTCTCTTCCCAGAGTTATACCTTATAAGAAAAAAAATAAAACAGAAACAAACAAAAAGAAAAAAAAAACAGCTCAAAAAAAAAAAACCTAACCAAAGTATCAACTACTCTGACAGAACATTCCACATCCATAATCTCCCACCTCAGCAAAGAAGGAAGAGATGGAGCATTGTTTTTATGTCTGGTACCAAAGATAAAATTGATTGATCTGAAAATGAACAGAGTTCAGATTTAATTTTTTCTTTTTTTTTCCAATTACATTGTGGTAGTCATTGTATGTATTTGTATATTAGTGTATTGTTCTGTTTTGTTCTTCTTTTTTGCTTTTTTTTGTTCACTTCACTTCACTTTGCACCTGTCTTCCATGCTTCTCTGTTTTCCTCATATCTATTTCTTACTGAACATTAATATTATATAACATTCATGTGCCACAATTTGTTTAGCTATTTCCCAAATTATGGTCATATACATTATTTCCAGTTCTTTGCTCCTACCAAAAACCAAAGCTGATATAAATATGCCAGTACATATAGGACCTTGCTTTCTATCACTGACATCCTTGGAGTGTATGCCTAACAATGGATTCTCTAATTCAAAAGGCATGGAAACTTTAATCACTTTTTTAACACAATTCCAAATTACTTCCCAGTTTGTTTGGTCCAATTTGCAGGTGCACCAAGAATATATAGGCAAGACAAATGTTTTCAGAAAAAAAAAGAGAAAATGAAGCAAAGTCACAAACTTTTCCAATTTTCAAAATAGCTTTCCTTGAATGAATTTTTGTTTTCATCTGATAACAATTTTGAATAGAAATTATGTGGTGGTTATAATATCACACAGGAATAGCTTCAGGACTATTTCCTTCAAATATACAGGTCATATGAAAATTATTATGGGTTACTCCCATCAAATGTCCAAGATAAAAAAAAGATAATTTAAAATATTTGATATGTAATGACAATTTTTAAAAAAATATATATGATCTAGAAGCCCATATCATATAAACTTACTGAAGTCTGTAAATTAGGGGACATAAGCATGCAAAGGAATAAATAAACGGAATAATGGTTTAATGCACAAGAATATTCAATGTAAAGGAACAAACCACCAGATTTTTCATAATAATATTCTTAATGGTTTGGCTCTACAAAATTCATCTTTGATGTAATTTGCCAATTTTGAGAACATTCTAAACCATACTTAACCAGAAACCATACTCTACTGTCTTTTTTAGTCCTCTTATTCATTGGTGAAAATGTTTGTTTTGCATGAAAATTAAAAATTAGACCTTTGTTACTTATTTGTCTCTTGTATTAAAAATGTTTTCAATACATGATATACATATTCAGTAAGACCATAGGGACTTTAAATGTCCTTTAGATCAACCAATCCATTACAAATGAATAATCTGGGTCGCAGACAGGGTAACTGGTTCACCTAAGATCATAAAGGTAAGTAAGAAGCAGAGACAGGATTTGGACCCAGCTCCCCTGACCTAGAAAGAAGCATTCACTAAACTGCCTGCTACAAAGGAGGCATTGTGTTAGATGTTGGGGTTACAAAAACAAATAGCTCCTATCCTCAAGGAGATTATATTCTACTGGGGTGAAAATATGTACACAAAAAAAAGAAAACACTAATTATAAAGTAATTTGATGGAGGGGAGTTCTATCAATTGGGGGAGTCAGGTCTAAGGTGAGGAGGGGCTAAATTAGTATGGTGGCTCTAAATATGGAGAGAATGGAAAGGATATGATCAGTGCTTTGCAGATAGGGTGACAACTGATTGAATACAGGGAGAGAATGAGACCGTGAAGTCAAGGACAACTCTATAGGTGATAGAAAGGTTGGTGATATTTTCAACAGAAATAGGGAGTTTAAGAGAAGGGGTGGGTTTAGAAGAAAAAATTTTGAGTTCTAATTCAGACCTTTTTCATTTGAGGTGTCTATTGAACAGCCAAATGGAGATACCCAGTGGGCAGTTAAAGATGTGTCATTAAAGCAGAAGAGATAGACAAGGGGGAAACATGTAGATTTGGAAGTAAATCTGCATAGGGATGATCTTTGAACCTATAGAAGTTAATGAGATTACTGAGAGAATATGTAATGAAGGCCAAGGATAGGACCACTCTCCTAAACTTAAATTAGAGGGACCTAATTAAAGATGACACAGGTAGATTATGGTGGGCCAAGGTCCTAGGCAAAGAAGAGCATATAACACAGGGAAAGAGCTAAATAAAAGGAAAGTGAAGGACTGCAGCTTCAAAAGTTAATGATAAATGTATCTTTTAAGTGGAAGTTAAACTTATCTGAGTATGTCAGAAATTTGACCATCCCGACAGACCAGAAAGCCCAGAAGAGATGGCTCTTTCCTGGCCAAGCCCAACTGCCGTATCTGCACCCTTGATCCCATCACATCCCATTTTTTCCAGCATACTGATTTTCTGTCATTCTTATGCTCTCTTTTATCTTTAATTTCTTCCTGTCTACTGACTTCATGCTCCTTGTTTTCCCTCTACTTAAAAAATTGTCACTTGATGTTACACCAACTAGCTTTCTTCTCAGCTAAATTTTGTGAAAACTTTATACATTAGGTGTCTCAGCTTCCTGTAAACCTACTGCAATTTGGCAACTATGAACAGGCCAGACAAGGTGGCACATGCCTGTAGTCCTTGCGCTGAAGGAGCTGAGGTTCATGGATCACTTGTGTTTGGGAGTTCTGATCTGAAGTAAGGGCCAAAGCCATCAGGTATATGCATGAAGTTCAACACCAATCTGGTGAGCCCCAAGGTGTGCAACTCCCAGCTTGACCGAGGTTGGTCAAGTCAATCAAGGTAAATGAATAGGACAAATCTTCAGTGATAATCAGTATTAAGTCCGGGTCTGTTATTGGCCTCTGTACTCTCGGCCTGAACCAGACATAAAGACCCAGATTCATCTAAAAAAATCAACATGTCTAAAACAGAATTAATTCTTTTTCCCCAAAAACCTCCCCTCTTTTGAACTTTTCTATTCCTGTTGAGGGTGCCACCATTGCCTTTTCACCCTAGTTTGCTACACTGGTGATATTTTAGACTCTGCATTGTCCCCACATATGCAATCCATTGCCAGATTTTGTCATTTGTACCTTGATAATGTCTCCAATATGTATCCCCTTCTCTCCACTTACACAGCCAGCATCTTTGTTCAATGCCTTATCCCCTCTCCTCTGGACTTTTGCAATAGACATTCTAATTACTCTCCCTGACCCAAATCTCTCTCCACTGCAATCCATCCTCCACTCAAGCTGACAAAATAATCTTCCTTAAAACCAATTCTGGTCATATAATCCCTTACTAAATAAACTCCAGTGGCTCTCTATTACCTCTAAGATCAAATATAAAGTCCTTTGTTTGGCATTTAAAACTCCTTCACAATCAGGTCACGTCTAACCTTTTCAATCTTCTTAGACTTTATTCCCCTCTACACAATGTATAACTGTAGCTTCATTGGTCCACTTGCTATTTTTCATATACTCAGTGCATTTTCCATCTTGCTGCCCTTGCACCGATTGTCCCCCATGCCTGGAATTCTGTTGCTCCTTAATCTGCCTTGTCATATCTATGGCTTTCTTCAGCACTGAACCTGTGTCAGATTCTACATGAAGCTTTTCTACTACCTCTAGTTTCTTGTGTCTTAGATCTACTTTGTACATATGTTGTATCTACCTAGTTATTTACATATATGTTCACTAATATAAAGTGATCTCCTTGAGGGTAGGAATTTTTTTTTCCTTTTTTGTATTCTTGGTGCTTAGCACAAATCTCAGAGTAAATGCTAAATAAATGTTTGTTGAATGAGGGAGAAAAAAGTGTTAATGAGGTATTAAACTAACTGCAAGTATACATCCTGATTCTTTATGAAGAGTGAATACCTTTTTCTAATTGAGTTAAAAAGGGGGAAACGGGAATGACTGAGCAAACAAACAGGTTAATTATGGAAAGCTATAAATAACTAAGTCCTGGAGAATTCAGGAGAGTTACAATCAGGCATCTGGAAGCAGAGGAAGATTAGATACCTAAGAGGGAATCCCCAAAGTCTCTTCATTGCATTTAACTGATGTTTCCTTGAAGTGGGAGTACTCCATCAATAGAAGACATTGTATCCAGTGGGGAACAAAAATGAAAATTTCACTTGGACATAGACACAGAGAGGTTCATAATCTCAGACCTGCTTTTTATATTCAATATTTTTATCACTCATTTGGAAGAAAACATGCTTTAAAAATTTACAGATGACATCGAAGTGGTAGTTATAAACTAATGCAGTGAATGACAGAATGGAGATCCGAAAAGATCTCAAGAAGATAGACTGATGGGCTAAATCTAATAAGATGAAGTGTAATAGAGATAAATGTCAAGTCTTAAGACTGAATTAAAAAAAATCAATTGCACAAGCACAAGATGAAGTTACAACTAGATAACAGTTCATGTGAAATGTGTTCTTAGGTTTCATTAACACAAATAAAATATCCAGAATGAGTTGTCCCCACTATATTCTGTCTTGGTTAGACCATATCTGTATCACTGAGTTTAGTCTTCAGTGTTACAATTTTAAGTACATCAACCAACTGGAGCATTTTCAGAGGATGACCTTCGAGGAGGGGAGACCTGAATCCATGCTACATAAGGACTAATTGAAAGAACTGGGGGTGTTTAAGCAAAAGAGAGAATTTATAGAGACATGACAGTTATCTTCAAATATCTAAAAGTGTTTCACATTGAAAGTGGATTACATCTGGTACCACATGAGACAAATAGAAATAATTGACAACAATGAGAGAAAAGCAGATTTTTGACTCTTTTGAAGGAAAACTGTCCAAAAGAAGACTGGACTATTTTAAGAAATAGACTAGAGATACACCTAACAGAGATATTGTCATGAATATTCCTGTTCAGGTATTAGATGACCTCAGACTCTGAGATTTTAGATTCTATAGTATTTTTTAAAAATGCAAACTTTCAGCGGAGCTAAGATGGTGGAGTAAAAGCAGTGACTTGCTTGGGCTCTCCCCCAAACCTCTCCAAATACCTGTAAAAAAATGACTCTAAACAAATTCTAAAGCAGCAGAACCCACAAAAAGACAAAGTGAAACAAATTTCCAGCCCAAGACAGCCTGGATGGTTGATTGGAAAGGTATATCGCGCCAGGCTGGGAGAGCAATGTAGTTCAGCGTGGGCGCGCAAGTCGCAGCAAACCTGGAGCAGTCCTCAGAGAACTGAATCACGGGCACCTGTGGTGGAGTCTAGACTTCTCAATCCATGAATACCAAAGACAACTTAGAAGGGCAGTGGGAAAAGTCTGTCTCTGTGGTACTGAGAGAGAAGCACGGTGGGGTGCCAGCCCCATTCCCCAAGCTTGGCCCTGGGTTGGCAGCTGCCTCTTGAGCTTCTGGCCCACAGACTGAGGGGGAAGAGAGTGGCTGATCAGAGAGATATTGCAGGGATCTCTCTGCTGGTACAGGATTCTCTTGCTTTGCCCGTGCTTGGATCTGGGTCACAGTTCTGGGTGGCGGTCCTGGGGCGAGGAGGAGCGCTGATATGGTGGAGTTTGTAGTGGCTGTAGAGAGGAAATCCTCCTCACAGTTCCCAGGCAGAAAAGAGTGCTTGTGGTCACTCACAGACCAGAGCACAGGCCAGGAAAGGAGTAAACACCTCACCCTTGATCATAGCACCTTGGAAGAACTGAAAATTTTCAGGTCCCTAGAAGTATCTCTGAAAACAGCTTCACAAAACCCCTGAAGCTTGGGACAGTGCATTCTCCACACTGGAAACAGACTCCTACCTTAACAAAGAGTTTATAACTCAAGTAATTGGCCAGGATCAGGAGCAAGCAACACAAAGAGAATCAGACCATCGAATCTTTCTTTGCTGACAAAGAAGATCAAAACATACAACCAGAAGAAGACAACAAAATCAAAGCTCCTACATCCAAAGCCTCCAAGAAAAATATGAATCAGTCTCAGGCCATGGAAGAGCTCAAAAAGGATTTTGAGAAGCAAGTAAGAGAAGTAGAGGAAGAACTGAGAATGATGCAAGACAATCATGAAAAACAAGTCAACAGCTTGCTAAAGGAGACCCAAAAAAATACTGAAGAAAATAACAACTTAAAGAATAGCCTAACCCAAATGGCAAAAGAGGTCCAAAAAGCCAATGAGGAGAAGAATGCCCTAAAAAGCAAAATTGGCCAAATGGAAAAGGAAGTCCAAAAGCTGACTGAAGAAAATACTTCCTTAAAAATTAGAATGGAGCAATTGGAAGCTAGGGACTTTATGAGAAATCAAGACACTGTAAAACAAATTCAAAAGAATGAAAAAATAGAAAACAATGTGAAATATCTCATTGGAAAAACAACTGACCTGGAAAATAGATCCAGGAGAGAGAATTTAAAAATTATTGGACTATCTAAAAGCCATGATCAAAAAAAGAGTCTAGACATCATCTTTCAAGAAATTATCAAGGAAAACTGCCCTGATGTTTTAGAACCAGAGGGCAAAATAGAAATTGAAAGAATCCACTGATCACTTCCTGAAAGAGATCCCCAAAGGAAAACTCCTAGGAATATTGTAGTCAAATTCCAGAGTTCTCAGGTCAAGGAGAAAATATTGCAAGCAGTCAGAAAGAAACAATTCGAGTATTGTGGAAACACAATCAGGATAACACAAGATTTGGCAGCTTCTACATTAAGGGACTGCAGAGCTTAGAATAAAATATCCAGAGGGCAAAGGAGATAGGATTACAACCAAGAAGCACCTACCCAGCAAAACTGGGCATAATCCTTCGGGAAAAAAAATGGTCATTCAGTGAAATAGAGGACTTTCAAGCATTCTTGATGAAAAGACCAGAGCTGAACAGAAAATTTGACTTTCGGATACAAGACTCAAGAGAAACATGAAGAGGTAAACAGGAAAGAGAAATTGTAAGAGACTTATTAAGGTTGAACTGTTTACATTCTACATGGAAAGATGATATTTGTAATTCATGAATGTTTTGTCAGTATTAGAGTAGTTGGAGGGAAAAAACTATATGTGTAGATAAATGGATAGATAGATAGATAGATAGACTGACAGACAGATAGAGGGCACAGGGTGAGTTGAAGATAAAGGCATGATATCTAGAGAATAAAATTAAGGGGTAAGAGAAGATTATACTGGGAGAAGGAGAACAGGAGAAGTAGAATAGGGTAAATTATCTCACATAAAACAGACAAGAAAAGGCTTTTATAGTGGAGGGGAAATGGGGGGAAGGTGAGAGGGAATGAGTGAATCTTATTCTCATCAGATTTGGCTTAAGGAGAAAATAACATACACACTCAATTGTGTATGGAAATCTATCTTACCCTACAGAAAATGGGGAGTGAAGGGAACAAGAGAGCATGAAGATGATAGAGGGGAGGGCAGACTGAGGGAGGGGGTAATCAGAAGCAAACACTTCTAGAGAGGGATAGGGTCAAAAGAGACTATAGAATAAAAGGAGGGCAGGATAGGATTAAGGGAAATATACTTAGTTTTTCACAACATGACTACTATGGAAGTGTTTTGCATGACTATACATGTATAACCTGTATTGAGTTGCTTGCCTTCTCAATGAAGGTGGATGGGGAGTGCAGAAGGGAGGAAATTTGGAACCCAAAATTTTAAAAACAAAAGATAAAAAAAAATTGTTTTCACATGCAACTGGGAAATAAGATATATAGGAAATGGGGCATAGAAATCTATCCTGCCCAAAAATTGCAGGGGAGGAGGATAAGAGAAGGGGGGGGGGAGAGATAGAAGGAAGGACAGATTAGGGGAAGGGGTATTCAGAATGCATGCCATTTTGGGGTGGGGGGAGGGACGAGGTGGGGAGAAAATTTGGAACTCAAAATCTTGTGGAAGTGAATGTTGAAAACTAAAAATAAATTAATTAATTTAAATAAAAAAAAATGTAAACTTTCTTTGTAGTTGGGTCTGTGAGCAATCTACTACCTAACCCTGGAATTGTAACGCTGCACATGTGATCTCACTCTACTTGTTACTATACCTATCTGTTTTCTGTATCTTTGTATGACCACCTATCTTATTGTTGTTATTGGTGGTAGTCATTAATTCTCCATGAGGACGAATGACATCACAAGGGTGATGTCTTGGCTTGCAATTGGATTTAAGTGAGGCAGAGCTGCACAAAGTTATCAGCTTCACGCTCTCCTCCAGAGTCATCCAAGTCCAGTAGCGGGACATAAGTCAAGGTGACTGGGCATGGCTTGGGATGCAGTGGGTGACCTTGACCTTTCTAAATTAAGGTCTTTCCCAGGCTTCAGTTCATCTAAGGCAATGCACTTTCAATAACAAAGGCTTGGTAAGAATTGTGATAAAAGATGGCCTAATTTATGTTCTTAGAGAGTAACATTCCTTTCTCTAGCTTATTTTCTCTCAGATGACAAACCAGCAATTATCCAACTTTCTTGCTCATGCATAAAACATGAATAGCATACAGGTGAACTTGTGGAGGATGGGCCTATACAGCTTCCTGAACAGATCAGGTTCTTCTCACTTCACTTTGCTGAAGAAGTGAGAGGCTCCTACACAGATTCCAACCCTCGTGCACTGCTGTCCTGTCTCTCATCCATTCCACAGTCTCTGTCTTAAGGTACTTTTCACTAGCTTCCAGGATTTAACATATTTCTTTTTTAAAAAAATTCAAACTTCATTTACTGAAGCCAATGAATAGAATGCTCCATTGTGTTGAGAGGAGGTGCTGCTTTTTTATTTTTGAAATGAAATAATGCAAACATTGCTTTCAAGACTCCAGCAAAACAACAGGCTATGAAAGGGAAAAATTCTGCTCCTAAGAAATGTCAATACATATTATTATAGCCATTCAGTGGTAGCATGGGGTTGAAATGATTAAATCCACAGCTTCAATAAACAGCACACAAATTACCTCTTGAAGGGAACAGCGTAATAGTACCTGAAGCGGAAAAAGAGGAAATGAAGTTTAATTAAGTGTTGCCCGGTGAAATCATACTGAAAAACACAATGAAGGCAGAAGAATATAAAAGATCCTATTTTGAGCAGAGATGGAAAGGACAGGCAGCCAAGTACAAAATGACTCTTCACAAAAAAAAAAAAAAAATAGAAAGGAAAGGAAAAGAAAAGAAAAAAAAGTTCCAGTGCTAAAGTGGGTCATAAATGAAAAATCTTCCTGATGAGTAAAATATTTTCTCATGAGCCCTTGCATTTTTAGTTTTGCTGAAGTATTGCTCCTTTTCTCTCTCCATCTCAAAAAAATGGCACTGTAATATTCACATAGAAGGAAATAACCACATGAAACCAAGGACATCCTTTGTAGTTAAATAAATAAATGTAAATAGACAGCTAAGAATACATCTGGTATTTATCAGTCACCAATATACTCTATTAGCAAAGCCCTGAAGATCCAGGAGTCTCTAGTGGGTCAACAAAACATCTGGTAGTATAGCTAAGCAAGAAGGCTGCCAAGAAAGCTCAGTTCAAAGCCATTCAGCATTGAGCTGGTATTCTTTCTGGTCAAATCAATGAGCTTTCACCAGTGGCCATCAGGTTAACATCTGCAATGTCATTTTTGAAATGATGGCTGAGGAAACAATAAAGTGATGTTGAAATTTTAGCAGAAGTAGTGAGGAGTGGAGGAAATAAAACCAACATCCAAATACTGGTCCTTACCCATTGTGTGACCTTAGACAATAGTCTTTAGTCTCCCTAAGCTTTAGTTTCCTTGTCGGGAAAAATAAAGATAATAGTATTTGCATATGCCCTACCACACAGTGTTTTTGTTGTTAGAATAGCACTCTGCTTAAAATGTCATATAAATATAAATAATTCAGATTGAAAGAATAATACCAAGGACCAACTGTAGGTAAAATTGTGAAATTGGCAATATTTGGGATTCCTGCATACAGCTTCCCTTAAAAGTCACAATCCCCTCTTCCTGTTATCTCTTTTCTTTCCACCCTGCCCCCCAACACTCAACAAACTCTGCTACCAAGAAAGAGTTTTATATTTTCCATTTTAGGTGTCAATGTGCTACCTCTCTCAGGAATCTTTGCCTTTGAAGTACAATACTTTCTATGATAGGTAGTATAGTGATATCACTAATTTTAGAATAAATGGCTCTGTCCCTTTTTAAAAGGAATTTCAATATCAAACAGTAAGTGAGGACAATAATATAGAGATATAGGACAAACCTTCATTGTAACCCTGAAATCACATGATAAGGCCATCTCAAGAAAGTGAATCTCAAATGATAAATTTCTCCACAGAGAAAGGATAATTGATCAAAAGTGATGAGAGATGAATACTTAGAAATTGACTTATGGGATAGGCATCAGTAGAATTCCAAGAAATAAGGAAGAAAAGGAAAAAGAAGAGACTTTAGAAAATTAATCCAACAGTGACTTTAGTGATATTGGGCAAAAAAGAATTCTTTGAATTTCTGATACCATTACATAATGGCCTCATCGATTACAGAGTTGGAAAACCTTAACCCAGCAATCCAGCCCAAACTCTCATTTTCTAGCTAAAGATACTCAGATTTGAGAGGCCAAGTATCTTCCTAAAGCTCACCCAGGGTGTATGAAGCAAAATGGAGATTCTAAATGGGATCCTCTATCTAGATTTCTAGTGTTCTTTCTACCACACCATGTAACAATTAAAGAAAATGTTTAGATTCCCCAGTCCTTCAATTTGAATTATATATCAATCAACCATTCTCAGCCCCTTGATGTCTTGTTCAAGAACTTCACTATATAAAGCTTTTTCTCTCTCCCACTAAGTCTACAAGTCACACTTATGATTCATTAGTTAAATTAATGGGGAGAAGTACTGGAGGATCCAAGGCTCCCACTAAGCTCACAGTGGGCCGCATTATAAAACTGAGTAGCAACAAGAAATAAGAAAATATTTAAATAAAAGAGAACTGGCTCATTTGGGTAACAATCAAAAACTCCAAAAGGCCAACTTTCAATATCCTCTGTCATCATAACAGCAGTCTCCACCCACTAAAGACCAGGTAATCAAAACAAATGTTAATTAGTGCTCAGCATTTACTATTCATAGAGACAAGCCATCATCTGTTAATTACCAGGCCAATAACAGAGTATTGATCACAATTTGTCAACTTGAACATAATTGAAACCATCTTCCCCTTTCAAAGGCCTGGAGACGACTAGTAGACAATGGACTTTCATTTCAGGAATGCTTAGAGGGCTTTTCTATTGTTTATTTATTTCTTCATTGATAGATGCTTTTTGAATAATTGTCTTCTTTGATTGCACTGGAGGCAATGCTTCAAGATACAAAAAAGAAAATTGTGTAGTTTTGGTGAATACGCCTCAGGCTTATATATCATTTTGGCATTCAATACCTAGTCATGAAGGAATTAAGTAAATCAATGCACAGGAACATCATAAAATGAATGTTCTCTTTTGTGCCTTAATCTTGAATGATAATTGGCTAATTCCTACTTTTCATTCCCTCTTACACTCAGCAAATATATATTAAGCATCTATTATAAGATCATCATTTCAGCTGTTGATTGAATTATTCAGGTATTCTCTGCATGGACTAAAGTTCCAAACAAAGGAAAAAAGATGCAGGAAACCTCAAGTATGAATATGTTCCTAGTTACACTACAACTTGGTCCAAGTGATCAATGTAAAACCAGTTTTATGTCTTTGGAAAAGTCAAGCCAATCTCTTTGGAAACTGAAACATTGCTCTCTGACATAACACTTCTCTCCTCTGCATTCTATCTTTCCTTTGCTTTCACAATAATTTGGAGTAAGAGGGGCAGCTAGTGGGCACATTGAATAGAGCACTGGCCCTGGACTCAGGAGGACTTGAGTTCAAATATGACCTCAGACACATGATACTTACTAGCTGTATGACCCTAGGCAAGTCACTTAACCCCAATTGCCTCACCAAAAAATAATAATAATAATAAATAAATAATAATTTGGAGTGAGGAAGCAAAGTAAGTAAAAAACCCAAGGTCTTCCAACCATTTTACAGGATATGATCTTTGCCAATCTTATGTGGACATGGTGCTTAAAAATGGACATGCTTTAGTCTTTTACTGTAATGTTGTTGTAGAGTTATTTCAGTTGTGTCCAACTCTTTGTGACCCCATTTGGGGTTTTCTTGACAAAGATACTGGATTGGTTTGCTATTTCCTTCTCTAGCTCATTTTACAGATGAGAAACTGAAGCAAACAGGGTTAAATGACTTGCCCCACATCACACAATTAGGGAGTGTCTGAGGCCAGATTTGAAGTCAGATCTTCCTGACTCCTGGTCTAGTGCTTTGCACTAACCACCTGGCTGCCCCATTACTATAATTTAGTCTTCCCAAAAGTTTCATTAAGGGATTTTTTTTTTTGGTAAAATGTTGCAAGATTAACTTTGAGAAACTTCAGATCAGAAAGAAAATAAATGGATCAATTTGTCAATCTGCAAGGGAGACTTAAGGATAGAAAGACTCATTAAGATCAACTGGATCTTGGTATAGAAAGTAGTAAGCTTATTATTTCAAATTACCAGGAACTGGTAGCTGATTCAATTTGTTAATAATTAAATTTTCAAAAGGAAATGACAGTTTTCCATCTGCTGTGACATGGCATATGTTTTAAATCTGCAAAATCTCAGTAGTTCACCTTTATATAGAAGGGAATTTATATAATAAACTTTTAACCCTTGAAAAATACAGCTTATGATGGAAATCCTGATATATCATTAACTATATCAGTGCTCATGGGTAGTAGGGTAGGAGGACAAGAGAGCTAAGAATGTTTAAAAGAAATTGACTTAGGGATAAACCTTTTCTCATAGTCAGTCCTATGCAATATAGATCACCATCCAGTATGTTAAGCTACTTAGGTTAATCAAGAGAGTCTACAATAGATTGAGGATGCTAGCTGAAGGTGAGCTTTTGGGTCAATCTTTTTGGCAGGGTATGTGTCTGTTTGGTTGTTGGGGTGGGGGGAGTCAGAAGAACTCCAGAGTCCCTCTAAAAAAAGAATCATTGTATTATTAATCAATATTCTACCTGGAGGATTGGGAAGTTAAATGGATTATTCCCTGACTTTTCACTTCTAAGATTATGATTAGATTCTGGTCCTGATAAGAGTGACTAAAAAATCATTTCGATCATTGATGTGGGGAGAAAAAAAAGGCCAAAGTGAAATTAGTTTGGTGACATTTGTTCAGTTAGTTAAGAGTTACATTTCTAAATGACAAACCTACAGGAAGATGAAGTACTCAAATGTGTATATACACCTAAAACATACACAGGCACAAAACCACAGTCAGATGCAAACCCAAAGGGTTAATCAAAATATGATGTTAACTGCTACACAGCCCAAGGGTATATTCATTACCAAAACATACATCCTACAAACTAAGTCTTTATTATTTAATAATTGAAAATCTTTTCACATCCCAGTTATGGTTTATGATTATTGAAATTTTTAATGCTTTTGTTCTGAACCTGATCGTTTTAGGGAATAAGCAATATTTGAGAGAATGGCAAAGTGTTGTTTATATATTTTCATTATTTCAAGTGAATTCACTTGAACCACAAATAAGATCAGACACAACAAAACTTTTGCAATACACATATACCATCCTTTAAATGAAATGTAACCAGCTGATATATGTAGCTTTTTTCCCCACTAGTCCCTAAGAAGAGCAAAAGAAAAAGCTACATCTTAAGGCTCCTCAAATGAAAGAGTTAATAGGCATAGCATGTTTCAAGAAAAATACACTGCTAAATTACAAATTGCAAGCGACTCAGGTTTCTATTTTACAGTGAATAATTCATTTGTGCCTTAAATTCTTCCATTATAACTGATTTAAAACACTGCTTCCAACAACAGGTGCTTATCCACATAAATTGCTCTTTTGCTTCTTTGCAGGAATAGTTGATTACAAGGAGAGGAGAAAGGAAAGTGACTGTGCCATCTATGTCAGAGTGAGATGTCCCCTAACAAAAAGCCAAGAACAAATAAACCCACAAAACAATTATTACACTGGAGCAATGAGACTCATTCCATCAAAAACAAATCTAAAATGCAGCTGAATAATCTATTCTTCATTTTTCAAAGAGGATGGGAAGAAATGTTTCCAACTTGTCATTTTTAACTCAATGGGCAAGCTAAGTTCTCATTCTCGACACATTTCAGTGTTTATGAAGGCAGTACAGAAAACACTTATGCTTCATATAAAGTGACAGTAGTTAAACTAAAGCTTCCTATAGTCCATAAGTGACATTATTTGTTTCCCTAGTTCAACATTCATGTTTGGTTTAATGAGATTAGAGAATTATTAGCAAATGTGAAATACTGGGTCTTGGAGGAAGCATGTGAGGGAAATTTTTAAGTCAATTGACATGCCCCGTGTATGTGGAAGATTTTCAAGTATTGCTTCTTACAAGATGCCTGATTAGGAGGTTATGATTGCAATCACTAATTCTTTTCTCAAGGGTCACACAATTGTTCAGATGGTCTAGAAACTGAAATTACAAAGCAAAATGAGCTATGCAGGCGGATGGTCTTTTTCCTCCAATCCAATCCTCTTATAAAATGCATTGCATTCCAATAATTGCTTTTCATCAGATCTCTATTTAATAGTAATATTTTATGGTTTTGCATTTTCATTGAAAAAATCTCATTAGTGTTACATAGAATTTGCTTTGCATAAGTTTTCTAAATCCTGAAAGTCTCCTCCTTTTCCAATACCACATGTTGCAGTTTCCCAGATTTCAGCAATGCAGAGTCAACTGAGCTTCATTTCTGCCATATGCCTGACCTGGGCTTTGGGGGTTCTTATTGGAAATTTATTAAGTCTTAAGTCTCAATATATTACTGATAGGATTCTTTATTCTTGGCAAGGGTTTGAGCCGTGGTTACAGATATATGACATTTAATACTACAGTGAATTGGTGGATTGGTGAGCTCATCTCTTTAGGCATCCCTTCCAGAGACACAGATCACAGGTCTCCCATGCCTACCCATGTTGCTTGATTTTTGTTTGTATCTTCTCATAAGTTTACTACAGTTGGTAGATCCGATATGCAGGAGAAGGTGTGAAGGTGCTTCCCCAATGATACCAATAAGGCTCAGACACTGATTATCTCCCATTATGTGACCAGCCCATATTTTTCTACCAGATTTTTGGTTGATGACATTTTTTACATTGTTATATGATAAAGATGATGAAGCAGGACAAATTGGGTTAATTGTCATTGTCACTGCATGATTAGATTTCCAAAAGAAAGAATTTTTTAAAGTGAAAATTCAAATGTTTGTGGGCAGGGAGGGGAACGGATAAGTATAAGACAGTAATTTCTGATCATGAATTGATTATTCACAAGACTGCTACTAGGGAGAGTTTTTTTTTAAATAGTATTTTATTCTTTCCCCAATTATTCATCAAGCCAATTTTTAGCATTCATTTTTACATGATTTTGAGTTCCAAATTTTTCTCCCTCCCTCCTCTCCACTCTTTTGAAAATGGTAGGCAACTTGATATAGGTTATACATGTGCTATCATATATAAAACATATTTCCATATTAGTTACAGTTGTGAAAGAAGAAACAGATAAAAAGGGAAAAACACGAAAAAGAATAAAGTAAGTAAAAAAAATATGCTTCAATCTGCACTCTGGGTCCATCTTTAAATGGACATAGAAGCATTTTCCTTCATGAGTCCTTTATACTTATCTTGGATCATTGTGTTGCTGAAATGAGCTGAGTCATTCATAGTTGATCATCACACAATGTTTCTGATACTGTGTACAATGTTTTCCTGGTTCTATGTGTTTCACTTTGCATCAGTTAGTAATCTTTCCAGGTTTTTCTGAAATCTGCTTGTCCATCATTTCTTATTGCACAATAGCATTCCATCACATTCATATATCAGAGCTTGTTCAGCCATTCCCCAATTGATGGGCATCCCCTCAATTTCTAATATTTTGCCACCATGAAAAGTGCTACTAAAAATATTTTTGTATATGTAGGTCCTTTCTCCGTTTTTATGTTCTCTTTGGGATACAGACCAGTTTTGGTATTGCTGGATCAAAGGGTATACATAGTTTGGTTGCCCTTTGGGCAGAGTTCCAAATTGCTCTCCAGAATGGTTGGATCAGTTCACAACTCCACCAACAGTGCATTAGTGTCTCAATTTTTCCACATCCTCTCCAACATTCATCACTTTCCTTGTTTTTTGTCATATTAGCCAATCTGATAGGTGTGAGGTGGTACCTCAGAGTTGTTTAAATTTGCATTTCTCCAGTCAAAAGTGATTTAGAGCACTTCTTCATATGACTATAGATAGCTTTGATAGCTCAAACTGAGAACTGCTTGTTTATATCCTTTGACCATTGCTCAATTGGGGAATGTTTTGTATTCTTATAAGTTTAACTCAGTTCTCTATATATTTGAGAAATGAGGCCTTTATCAGAGACACTTGCTGTAAAGATTGTTTTACAGCTTTCTGCTTTCCTTCTAATCTCAGTTGCATTGTTTTTGTTTGAACAAAAGTTTTTTTTATTTTATTTTGTTTTATTTTTAATTTACATGACAACTTTATTGTGTATTTAAAGGGAATAGCAAGATGTACATAATATGTTTGCAATTTCATGTGCAATCATCTTTTTTTCAAATTATTTGTTTATTTTTAGTTTTTAACATTCATTCCCATAAGATTTTGAGTTTTAAATTTTCTCCCTTTCCTTCTCCTCCCCCTTCCCCAAGATGGAGTATAATCTGATAGAGGTTCTACTTATACATTCATATTAAATATATTTTCACATTAGTTATGATGTATAGAAGAATTAGAACCAATAGGAGGAACCACAAGAAAGAAGAAACAAAACAAAACAGAAGAAAAAAAGGAGCAAATAGTATGCTTTGATTTGCATTTCACTCCATAGTTCTTCCTCTGGATGTGGCTAGCATTTTTCATCATTAGTCTTTTGGAGTTGTCTTAGATCCTTTCATTGCTGAGAAGAGTTAAGTCTATCAAAGTCAGTCATCTCATAATATGGCTGTTACTGTGTACAATGTTCTCCTGGTTCTGCTCATTTCACTCAGCATCAGTTCATATAAGTCTTTCCAGGTTTTTCTGAAGTCCACCTGCTCATCATTTCTTATAGCAAAATACTATTCCATTACATTCATACGCCACAACTTGTTCACCCATTCCCCAGTTGATGGGCATCCCCTAAATTTCCAATTCTTGGCCACCACACAAAGAGCTGCTATAAATATTTTTGTACACATGGGTCCTTTTCCCATTTTTTATGATCTCTTTGGGATACAGACCTAGAAGTGGTATTGCTGGATCAAAGGGTATGCACAATTTATAGCCCTTTGGGCATAATTCCAAATTGTTCTCCAAAATGGTTGGATCAGTTCACAACTCCACCAACAATGCATTAGTGTTCCAGTTTTCCCACATCTTCTTCAACATTTATCATTGTCCTGCTTTGTCATGTTAACCAATCTGAGAGGTGTGATGTGGTACCTCAGAGTCATTTTGATTTGCATTTCTCTAATCAATAGTGATTTAGAGCATTTTTTCTTTTTTTTATGGTAGTTTTTTATTTTTTTTTTGTTTTCAACATTTACTTCCACAACATTTTGAGTTCCAAATTTTTGCCCCATCTCACCCCTCCCCCCACCCCAAGATGGCATGCATTCTAAATACCCCTTGCCCTAGTCTGCCTTCCCTACTATCTCTCCCCCGCTTCTCTTATCTCCTTTCCCTTCAATTTTCCTATAGGGCAGGATGGATTATTGTACCCCATTTCCTGTATTTCTTATTTCCCAGTTGCATGTGAAAACATTTTTTTAAAACGTGTTTTTAAAACTTTGGGTTCCAAATTTTCTCCCTTCCTCCCTCCCCACCCACCCTCATTGATAAGGCAAACAACTAAATATAGGTTATATATGTGCAGTTATGCAAAACACTTCCATGGTAGACATGCTGTGAAAAACTAACTCTATTTCCCTTCATCCTATCCCGCCCACCCATTTATTCTATTCTTTCTTTTGACCCTATCCCTCCTCAGAAGTATTTGCTTCTGATTACTCCCTTTCCCAATATGCCTTCCTCTCTATCATTCCCCTACTCTCTTGTCCCCTTCCCCTCCTATTTTCCTGTATGGTAAGACAGATTTCCACACCCAATTGAGTGTGTATGTTATTCCCTCCTTAAGTCAAATCCTATGAGAATAAGATTCGCTCATTCCATCTCACCTTTCCCCATTTCCCCTCTACTGTAAGAACCTTTTCTTTTCTGTTTTTTTTTTGTAGGATAATTTACCCCATTCTACCTCTCCCTTTCTCCTTCTCCTAGTATATTCCTCTCTCACCCCTTAATTTTATTCTCCAGATATGATCCCTTCATCTTCAACTCACCCTGTGCCATCTATCTATCTATAAATACATACTTATAATTCCTTCCCTCCGACTACCCTAATACTGACAAAAATCTCATGAGTTACAAATATCATCTTTCCATGAAGGAATATAAACAGTTCAACCTTAATAAGTCTCTTATGATTTTCTCTTTCCTGTTTACCTCTTCATGTTCCACTCGAGTCTTGTATTTGAAAATCAAATTTTCTATTCAACTCTGGTCTTTTCATCAAGAATGCTTGAAAGTCCTCTATTTCACTGAATGACCATTTTTTCCCCTGAAGGATTATACTCAGTTTTGCTGGGTAGGTGATTCTTGGTTGTAATCCTATCTCCTTTGCTCTCCAGAATATTATATTCCATGCCTTGAGGTCCCTTAATGTAGAAGCAGCTAAATCTTGTGTTATCCTGATTGTGTTTCCACAATACTTGAATTGTTTCTTTCTGACTGCTTGCAATATTTTCTCCTTGACCTGGGAAGTCTGGAATTTGGCTACAATATTCCTAGGAGTTTTCCTTTGGGGATCTCTTTCAGGAGGAGATTGGTGGATTCTTTCAATTTCTATTTTGCCCTCTGGTTCTAAAACATCAGGGCAGTTTTCCTTGATCATTTCTTGAAAGATGATGTCTAGGCTCTTTTTTTGATCATGGTTTTCAGATAGTCCAATAATTTTTAAATTCTCTCTCCTGGATCTATTTTCTAGGTCAGTTGTTTTTCCAATGAGATATTTCACATTGTTTTCTAATTTTTCATTCTTTTGGATTTGTTTTACAATGTCTTGATTTCTCATAAAGTCACTAGTTTCCAATTTCTCTATTCTAATTGTTAAGGAAGTATTTTCTTCAGTAATCTTTTGGACTTCCTCTTCCATTTGGCCAACTTTGCTTTTTAAAGCATTCTTCTCCTCATTGGCTTTTTAGACCTCTTTTGCTATTTGGGTTAGGCTATTTTTTTAAGGTGTTATTTTCTTCAGTATTTTTTTGGGTCTCCTTTAGCAAGCTGTTGACTTGTTTTTCATGATTTTCTTACATCACTCTCAGTTTTTCCTCTACTTCTCTTACTTGCTTCTCAAAATCCCTTTTGAGCTCTTCCAAGGCCTGGGACTGATTCATATTTTTCTAGGAGGCTTTGGATGTAGGAGCTTTGGCATTGTCGTCTTCTTCTGGTTGTATGTTTTGATCTTCTTTGTCACCAAAGTAAGATAATATAGTCTGACTCTTTTTGCGCTGCTTACTCATGATCCCAGCCAATTCCTTGAGTTTTAAACTCTTTGTTAAGGTAAAAGTCTGCTTCCAATGTGAAGAGTGTACTGTCCCAAGCTTCGGGGGTTTATACAGCTGTTTTCAGAGGTACTTCAAGGGACCTGTAAATTTTCGGTTCTTCCAAGGTGATATGATAAGTGGTGAGGTGTTTCCTCTCCACAGCCACAACAAGCTCCACCACACCAGCGTTCCTCCTTGTCCCCGGACTGCCCCTCAGAACTGTGACCCAGATCCAAGCACTGGTGAAACAAGAGATTCCTGCCTCAGCACTGGCAAAGAGATCCTTGTAATCCCCCTCTGGTCAGCCACTAGATTCCTCCTCAGTCTGTGGGCCAGAAGCTCAGGAAACAGTTGCTGCCCTGAGGGCACACTCCGGACTTGTGGCTGAGACCTAGCTCCTCTCTCACTGCAGTCACAGACTTTTCCCACTGACCTTCCACGTTGTCTTTGGCATTCCTGGGTTGAGAAGTCTGGAAACCACCACAGCTGCCCACGATTCAGTCCTCTGAGGCCTGCTCCAGGGTCGCTGCGCCCACACCACGCTGCGCTCCTCTCCCCACCCGGCGCGATCTACCTTTCCGATCAACCATCCAGGCTGTCTTTGGCTGGAAATTTGTTTCACTCTGTCTTTTTGTGGGTTCTGCTGCTTTAGAATTTGATTAGAGCCATTTTTTTAGGTATTTGGAGGGCTTTCAGAGAGAGCTCAAGACAGTCACTGCTTTCCCTCTGCCATCTTGGCTCCGCCCCTACAGCATTTTTTTCGTATAACTATAGATAGCTTTAATTTCTTCCTCTGAAAACTGCCTATTCATATCCTTTGACCATTTATCAATTGGGGAATGACTTGTATTCTTATAAATTCAACTCAGGTCTCTACATATTTTAGAAATGAGGCCTTTATCAGAGACACTGGCTGTAAAAATTGTTTCCCAGTTTTTTGCTTCCCTTCTGATCTTGGTTGCATTGGCTTTGCTTATGCAAAAACTTTTCAATTTAATGTAATCAGAGTCAGCTGTTTTACATTTCATAATGTTCTCTATCTCTTATTTTGTCATAAATTCTTTTCTTCTCCATAGATCTGATAGGTAAACCATTCTTTGCTCTCCTGGTTTGCTTATAGTATCAGTCTTTATATCTAAATCATGTACCCATTTTGACTTTATCTTGGTATAGGGTGTAAGATGTTGGTCTATGCATAGTTTCTGCCATACTATTTCCCAGTTTTCCCAGAAATTTTTGTCAAAAAGTGAGTTCTTATCTCAGAAGCCGAAGTCTTTGGATTTATCAAATAGTAGATTACTATAGTCATTGATTTTTGTGTCTTGCATACCTAACCTATTCCACTGATAGACCACTCTATTTTTTAGCCAGTACCAAGTAGTTTTGATGACTGCTGCTTTATAATACAATTTAAGATCTGGTACAGTTAGGTCACCTTCCCCTGCATTTCTTTTCATTAGTTCCCTTGATATTCTGGATCTTTTGTTCTTCCAGATGAATTTTATTATTGTTTATTTCAAGCTCCATAAAATATTTTTGGTAGTTTGATTGATATGGCACTAAGTAAATTAATTTAGGTAGAATTGTCTTTATTATATTAGCTTGATCCATCCATGAGCAACTGATATTTTTTCAATTATTTAGATGTGACTTTATTTGTGTGAAAAGTATTTTGTGATTGTGTTCATATAGTTCCTGCATTTGTTTTGGCAGGTAGACTCCCAAATATTTTATAATGTTTACAGTAACATTAAATGGAATTTCTCTTTCTATCTCTTGCTTTTGGGCTTTATTAGTAATATATAGAAATGCCAATGATTTATGTGGGTAGCTTTTTATTTTAATATAATAAATTATCTATTTTACATTTTGTAATGCTCTCTATCTCTTGTTTGGTCATGAATTCTTCTCTTCCCCATAGATCTGACAGGTTGACTATTCCATGTTCTTTTAATTTGCTTATGATGTCACCCTTTATGTCTAAACTATGGACCTATTTTCACCATATCTTGGCATACAGTGAGAGATGCTTTTAACAAGACTGTAGTTTCCTTCTTTATCTCTTTTAATTAGGTCTATTTTGCTTTTACTTCATCTGAGATCAAGATTGCTACCCTTACTTTTTTTTTTAACTTTTGCTGAAATATAATAGATTCTGCTCCAGCCCCTCACCTCTACTCTGTGTCTCTCTGCTTCAAGCACATTTCTTGTAAATAACATATTGTAGGATTCTGAATTTTGATCCACTCTGCTATCTGCTTCCATTTTATGGGAGAGTTCATTCCATTCACATTCACAGTTATGATTACTAACTGTGTATTTCCCTCCATCCTATTTTTCCTCCTGTTTGTCCTATTTCTCCTTTTACCCTTTCCCTCCTCACCAGTGTTTTGCTTCTGTCTACCACATTCCCTGGTCTGCACTCTCTAATGTCAGTCCCCTCCCCCCTTTATTTAATCTCCTCCCCTTGTACTTCCCTGTTGGGTAAGACAGATTTCTATATTCAACTGATTGAGTATACTTCCTTTTTGAACCAATACTGATGACAGTGAGGTTCAAGCAATGTCCATCGCCCACCCTCTCATCACTCCCTCCACTATAATAGGTCTTTCAAGTCTCTTCATGTGAAATTATTTCTACCTCTCCCTTCCTTCTGCACCCAGTGTACTCCTCCTTCCCATCATTTAATTATTTTTATGTCATTTCCTCAAATTCACCTTATACCCATACCTTCTGTTTATGTATATTCCTTCTAGCTGTATTATTAATGATACAATTTTTAAGAATTACAAGTGTCATCTCCCCATGTAAGGATATAAACAATTTAGCTCTATTGCATCCCTTATGTTTTCTTTCCCCTTTTTACCTGTTTATGCTTCTCTTGGGTCTTGATAATGGATGTCAACTTTGTGGTTTAATTCTGGTCTTCTCCTTATGAAAACTTGAAATTCTTCTATTTCATTGAATGACAACTTCTCCCCTGATGTATTATGCTTAATTTTGCTGGGTTTGTAGTCCCAAATTTCTTGTTTCTAGTCCTAGGTCCTTTGCCTTCCAGAATATCCTCCAATCTTTTACTGTTGCAGCTGCCAAGTCCTATGTAATACTGACTGTGGCTCCTTGATATCTGAATTGTTTTTTTCTGGCTACTTGTTTTTTTCCTTGACCTGATAGTTCTGAAATTTGGCTATAATGTTCCTTGGAGTTTTTATTTTGGGATCAATTTCCTGAGGTGACTGGTGGATTTTTTTCAATGCCTATTTTGCCCTTTGGATCCAGGATATCAAGGCAGTTTTCCTTGATAATTTCTTGAAATTTTGATTATGGCTTTCAGGTAGTCTAATGATCTGACATTGTGTCTCCTACATCTATTTTCCAGGTCAATTGTTTTTCCCATGAGATATTTTACATTTTGTTCTAATTTTTTTTTCATTCTTTTGAATTTGTTTGGTTGGTTCTTGATGTCTCATAGAGCCATTAACTTCCATTTGCCCAATTCTAGGAGTTAATTTTCTTCAATTAGCTTTTGTACTTTCTTTTCTATTTGGCCAATTATGCTTTTTAACGAGTTGTTTTCTTCAGTGGATTTTTTTAATCTCCTTTTCCATTTAGCCAATTCTACTTTTTAGGAAGTTGTTTTCTTCTTCCAAAACTGCTGACTTTTTTTTCATAATTCTCTTGCATCACTCTCACTTCTTTTCCCAGTTTTTCTTCTACCTCTCTTTCTTGACTTTTAAGCTCCTTTTTGAGCTCTCCCATGAGTTCTTCCTGGGCTTGAGACCACTTCCTATTTTTGGTTGCAGTTTTTTCCCATAGGTGTTTCAACATTATTGTCCTCTTCTGAGTTTGTGACTTGATCTTCCTGTTACCATAATAGCTTTCAATAGCCAGATTCTTTTTTGTTGTTTTTTTGCTCATCTTTTTTGCCCCTTTTCCTTTCTTTTAAGTTTGATCTGTGCTACAGGGGTAGAAGGAGCATTGCCTCGGGCTTCCTGTGCCAGGGGCTGCAGGCCCCGGCTGTTTACCTGGAGCTGCACTGATGTGCACTGATGTCCTGAGGCTCATGAGAGACCCTCGTGTCTGGTGCTATGCTGCGGGGTTGGGGTTGGAGTTGGCTGGTGCTGCTAGATGCTGTAGGGATCTGACAGCTTACCTAGTGCTTACCCGGGGTCCTAGTGCTTGTGTCTGATGTATGCTGAGGCCAGTGGAGTGCTTCTGTGTTTCCCCAGGGTTACATCAGAGGTATGGCTGCTGCAGGCTCCCTGTTTGCCCAGGGCTATGCTGAAGCATGGGACAAGGGAGGATGGTCAGGTGGCTGCCTGTTTGCTTAGACAAGGTAGGGTTGGCTTCTACCTGTTTGCCCCAGAGCTACACTGAAGAATGTAGCAGTTCTCAGAGTTAGACTCTGCCCATTCCCCTGGCTATGCTGAAGCATGGGGAGGGGTACTGCTGCTTGCCTGCTCCACTGCACTGGGGCTCAGGATCTACTGATGGTTTGCTGAGGTAGAGTTTGCTGCTGGCTTGCTGGGACACTTCCTGTCCTGGACTGCACTTCCCTTTTACCAGAATGAAACAGACCTTTTCTGCCAATCTACAAAGTGTCTTGGGCTAAAAGATTGTTTCACCCTATCTTTTTGCTGGTTCTGCTGTGCCAGGATTTGTTTGGGGGAGCTATTTTATGGCTGTTTGGAGATTGTAGGGGATGGGATTTTGCAAACCAAGCTGTTTTGCTTCCACAGATGTTCTTATCTTAAGAAAGGGTAAAAGACCCAGGCTGATAGAAGAATGAGCTGAGCCTGTAGAGGAGCATATCTTGTTTTGCAAACATAATGTTTACACACATCTGGTCACAATTTAACTAGGACAGCTGACATATGACAAACAGCTAGAGCTCAAGGGGCCATGCTCCAATCACAATTCCCCCAATACCGCACTTTTTCAATAAGGCTCATGGGGCGGAGAGTGGAGACATATCAAGGAGTACATGTTAGGGATGTATAAGGAAGAGTTGTAACCCAGAAGAGTCTGGACCAATCCAGATTCTGATGGGAGGAGTAGGACTAACTAACGATTATAAAAGCTTGTTCTTGCTTCTGTATAGGTGTGGCTGTTCTTTGGGAGCAGGGCACTAGCTTCTTTGGAATCAAAATAAACGCCTTCCTGCTTACATTCTACCAGGTGGTGTCTTTACTTGTGAGAGTGTGACTGCAATAGGGGCTACCTCAGTAAGACTTGTAACCAGGGGAGCAGTGGGCAGCAGCAGCTCACCCGGGGTTATTCCCTCATCCTGCCTGGGGTCAGACAGTCAGCACACAAGACGAGTTTGAGTTTCTTACAGAGGTGAATATGGGAGAGTTATGGTGATCTACTGCTTACTCTGTGATCTTGGCT
Organism: Vombatus ursinus; assembly: GCF_900497805.2. NCBI lineage: Eukaryota > Metazoa > Chordata > Mammalia > Diprotodontia > Vombatidae > Vombatus > Vombatus ursinus. Next base: position 5,280,301 of record NW_020952380.1, read on the forward strand.
CCCAGAAGTCTCTCTAGGGAAAGAGTTTTTAAGGACGAACTACAGGAGATGGAAAAAAATGGAAACAGATTTTCAAAGATTTTCATTGCCAGTTTCCATTTTACTATACAGTCCTTCCTGTTGGGCTCTTAAACATGAAATGAACAATTAGTTAATGCTAGAGTCACCATTATAGATGAACTTCAATTTTGAGCATATATATATATATGTATGTATATATATATATATATATACACACACACACACACAGAGTTTTCATAGAAGTCTACCCTTTGAGAATTCTAAGGTACACACAGTTTTTTGTTCTGAAACAGCAGCATTAGATATTTTCTATTCATTATCCTGAAGGCATCTCTTAAATACAAGAAGTAGTATCTCAGAGGAGTGCTTTAAGGCCATTGGAGACTTTAGGCTGGCTGCACTGATCAGGCATTGACCTTGTCCCCTTGGTTTAGCTTGTTTATATGCTTTTTCCCCTTGCTAGTTAGCCTTTAGAGATTTTGAAGTTGTATGGAATATCCACCATAAGCTAGTAGGAGGTTTTTAGCAGAGTGACTCCAACCCCTGGACAAATAAAAGGAGTTCAAAGCACCACTAAGCTTTGGTTGGCTGGGAGGTGCCTGTTCTTGGTTCTAAAGTTCTTAGTTCTTGGAGTTGAGAATTTCTAACTAGCAAAATGAAAGCCCGCAAGCACCAAGATTCTGAAGGACCAAGACAATCTGAGAGGAAAGATTTTTTTTTGGCCCTTGGAAAAAAATTTGTTTTTTTGGCTTTTCCAAATTTTTTTTTAAATAATAAAGCCAATGGGCATTAAGCGAAGAATAAATAGCTGCATTTCACCTTCCCTGAGAAGGAGGTAGCTAAAGATTTCAGTTGAGCCAAAAACTGGATTGGAAGAGTCTACAAATCCAGTAGATTTCATGGACTACATGAAGAGACCACACATTCAGCGGGGAGCAATAGAATGATATCATTAGGAGGCATCAATTACCCTGGACTATCAGATGTGCTGAAGTTTGAGTTGTTTCTTCATATGAATACCCTGGCCACGCGTGTTCCCAACAATTGTGTCTCCCCATACATGTGCCACAATTGTTCCCTATATGTTTGTTTTATCTACGCTTTCTTTTCATTTGTGCCTCTCCATATGTTTTCTATATATGTGTCCATTCTTTTGATATCATGTATGTTTGTCATAGGATTATGGGGGAAGTGCTTTGTTGCTACTTTTCCTATTGTGACATTTCATTAAATGCCTTTGTTTCAAACTAATGGTGTCTCCTATATGTTGTTACCATATACTTTGGATCTTGTTTCATTCCAGCCCAGAGGAAGATTTTCTGATTCTATATACTGACTCTAGAAAAAAAAAATTCTACCTGGTATCAAATATGACACTTTCTGCATATACAGTTCTTTCCTGAATTTCTTACTTCTAATTGTTTATAAGAAAATTAGGAAAACTCAAAATGTATAGGTACAGAGAGAAGGGCTCAGCTAACCTCATTATGGAACAATGAGTAGTTGCATAGTTCCTTATACTTCCTAAATCTCGCACCTGATAATATAACTAGTGTTTACTGATCTTGTGAAGAAAAGTCCCACAGCTTTTGGTCTTTGTAAAAGTTGTATTTAAAGGTATCAATCAATCAGTAAACATTTATTAGGTCTCTATTATGGGCCAGGCACTATGCTAAGCAACAGGGATACAAAAAGAGGCAAAAATAGTCCTGGCTTTTAAGGAGCTTGAAATCTAATGATAGGTAAATCTCTGTTTAAAAAAAATCCTTATATAGTAATAGAAATAGTTACCAGCAGGATGATCAAGGAAGAATATTTGGGTCTGAAGATGATATATTTTGATTATTCATACTTACTAATATAACCCAGTGGTATCAAACTCAAATTGAACAGGTGACACTAAGCTACGCATAAGGATACCAGTAGACCACATATTGACTTAGAAAACCACAAAATTAATTAAAATTATCTCTGCTCTTTTGTGTTTTTATTTATTTTGTTAAATATTTTCCAATTACATTTGGTTTGGTCCTGAGTGTTTGATACCTCTGCTCTGATAAACAAAAATGCAAATAACAAGAACATTTACTATGTGTCAAGCATTGTGCTAGACATTGAGAAGGGAAGAAAGAACTAAGTTTATTTACATAATAACCCCAACCTTAAGAACTTTATATATTTTAATGGGACAAATGGCATGCAATAACCGCAGGCAAGGGAGAGTACAAAAACATTGAGATTTCACAAGAGATAAGTATTATTTCTGGCCTGAATGAAGGAAGGTTAGAAAAGGCTTCATATAATTAAAATTCAAAAGAAACATTTATTAAATAACTATTGTGTATAGGGTACACTGTCTTAGGGCGAAAGGAGATACAACTTGCATAAGCTGACTAACCTGGAGGAAATCATGAAACTATTTTGATTGGATACTCTATAAATATATGTTCTATAACCCCAGCAGGACCCTCACAGCATCAAGGCAATCTTTACACCTTTCTAACTGACTCACTATCACTCACCAAAATAAATCTTCCAAACCTTTGTGTCCTTCAAACCTCACATAGTTCCCTCTATCCCTGCCCTCGAAGCTGAGAACCTTGCTTCATATTTCACTGACAAAACTGAGCCCTATACCAAGAGTTTCCTCTTCTCCCCTCCCCCGAACTCAAATCTCCCAGGTGCCCTCTCACACTATCTCTGCATTCACCTCTGTCTCACATGATGAGGTGTTCCTTCTCCTTGCCAAGGTAAAACTCTCTACATGCACAAGTGATCCCATTCCATATGATCTTCTCCAGTAAACCGACTCCTCCATCATCCCCATTCTCATTTATCTTCAATTGATCCTTGTCTCCTGGCTACTTCCACTACTGCCTGTAACACATTCTCCATGTTTTCTCCATTTACAAAAAATCCTCATTTCATCCACTCCCCTGTACTAGCCATTTTCCTATATCTTTCCTCTCTTCTGCAGTTAAACTCCTTGAGAAGGCTATCTACAAACAGGTGTCTCTGCTTCCTTTCTTTTCACTGCTTAACTATGATCTGACTTCTGACCTCATCATTCAACCAAAACTGCTCTTTCCAAAGTTACCAGTGATCTCATAATTGCCTAATTTAATGGCCTTCTCTCAGTCATCATCCTTCTTGACTTCTCTGCAGTCTTTGACGCTGTTGATCACCCCCTTTACTATTGACACTCTCTTTAGATTTTTATGACACTACTCTCTCCTGGTTCTCCTCAGACCTATCTGACTGGTCCTTTTCAGTCTCCTTTACTGGAGCTCCATTTAAGGCATGCCTACTAACTGTTGTTCCATAGGGCTCTGTCCTGGGCCCCTCTACTCGTCCCTCCATAAAATTTCACTTGTTGATCTCATCAGTTCCAATAGATTCAAGAATAACTTCTATGCTGATGATTAGCCCACCTGCTATAGAACTTTTTGACCTTTGCTTAATTTTAGCTTCTCCCCTCTGTTGATTATCTTTCATTTATACTGTATCTATATTGTTTATATATAGATTTTTTCATGTCATCTTCACCATTAGACACTGAGTTCCTTGAGATTAGGGACTGTGTTTTGCCTTTTTATTTCCCCAGCAATTATCATAGTGTTTGGTACATTTTTAATTTAACAAATGTTTATTGACTGAGTGATAAGACAGATTCCTTGCTCTCATGAAACATATGTGGGGTGACTGGGGGGAAAGCTTTGGACAGGAGAGATGAGGGAAGTCTTCTTGGAGAAAATGGTATTTGAAATGTGTTTAAAAGTGTAACTTTGAGTTCAAGCCTGAGCATTTACATTACATTGTCATTGATGAAGAAAATGGCTATTCAAAATTCCATGCTTGCTTGAGGGACAGAGGTTGTGAGAGCTTGGGAGAGGAAAGATTTTTTTCTGGAATCAAAAGAGGACACACGTGTTTGTCAGTTCTCTTCATGGAGAAGTCCCTGGACAGAGCAAAAGATTTGGGGAAGAAACTAAAAAGTAGAGGAGCTGGTGCCTCAGATGTGTCACTATTCCCAACTTGTTGCACTAAAGACTTCAGGGAACTTTCCTTTGAAGGATCTCTCTCTCTCTCTCTCTCTCTCTCTCTCTCTCTCTCTCTCTCTCTCTCTCTCTCTCTCTCTCTCTCTCTCTCATCATTCCCAGTAGAAGAACTCATTAACTCTGCATATTGGCTGTTATATTCTAATCTGTATACTTTACCTGATTTCTGTTTGGACTTAGATTAGATAAATGGATTCACCACTATTTGCTATTTGAAATGGTCTGTGTGTAACTAGCATTTGGTGGAAAGAGAATCAAGCCTTCAGATACTGCTTAAGGCATTCTCTCACCATTAAACGTGGCTTGAACCTAAAAATTATTTCTTCTAAACTAGCTATGTCGAGGGGGACAGAAAGATATAATTCTATCTTTGTATCCCCTCTCTAAGGAGAGCAAAGTGAGCCAGCCTCATGGCCCAATTTCCTGCTCCCCTCAAGGGGGGAATAAAAGTCTCTCTTGGAGAGGTGTGGGTGGGATTTCAGAAATATCAATTTATGCCGCTGGGCAAGCCACATTTAGACAAACTCCTGTGAACATATACATAACATACATGGGCAACACATTGCTTTACAGAAAGGATGGGAAGGAACTCAAAAGACAAACTGAGGAAATGAGGGTACTCAAAGAACATTGCTCAGTTGGAAGAAAGGCACTGAGCTAACACAGGGGAAATGCAGAGTATTCTTGGAGTGCAAAGAGTAGGCTAGTATAGTTTTAGTGCAAAATGCTAAGAGAATAATAACATAAGAACAGGCTAGGGAGAAAGGGTGACAACTGATTTTGGAGGGATTCAAAGGCTAAGCAAGGAATTTGATGGAGGCAAAATAGATTAGCAGAAATAGCACTTAACTTGGAAACATAGGATATGAGTTCGAATCCTGATTCTATCAATTTAATGACCCCTGCAGCATGGTGGGTTTAGTCTTGCAAGTGGGTTTAGTCTTCCTGGGCCTCAATTTCATCACCTGGAAAATGGGGAGGTGCCAACTAACTCTAGATCTACAAACTTACTCAAGAGACATCAGGAGCCTACTGCATGGTGCTGACACAACTTGTTTGAAACATTTGAGCTCCACCTTGAAGTATGTGTCAGATTTTAGATAAAAGCTGCAGTGAGAACTCAGTAGGAAAATTGTAAGCCTCTCTGCTGTTGAGATGAGCATATTATGGAGGCAAAGTTATATGCATACTTACCAGAAATTGATAATAAACTTGAAATTACCAAACTCCAGGGTCTGGATTCTGACATTTAATTGGACATGGGAAGTCTTTAGGAAATACTTTATTTCTAAGTCAATATCTTGTTTGGTAGTTTCATCTTTTGAAGATGAAAATTGATTTTTCCCAGCACTGCAAAAGATAACCAGGGCTATTACTCTCCCTCAGAACTATGAACAATACAGTAGCAGGAAAAAAAATGCAAAGTATACATGCAGGACAGTCATCACAGCTGGTCACTTAAGGATCATCCACATGGGAGACAATGAAAGGTGACCTTTTTCAATGTTGTATACCTTGTTAAACAACTTTCTTTCATTTCTAATAAAAAAATGATAACCTGATAAGACATTTGCTATTGGCTGTCAGTCATTTCACCTGAATTGTGGGAAGCTTTAGGCTCTATGTAAAAAATAGATTGGTTAAGACTTGCTTTAAAATAATATGGCATATTTATTTATGGCTTGCTTACTTCTCTGTGAGATTCTGAGGTTTAATCATTTTTGAGTGAACTTGAATGTCTGCCAAGATGCAAGTTAAAAAAAGGCAAACCAGAAAACTGAAAACATGTTCTGTTACCACACTGCTACTGCTGGGGTTAATGTGGGAGAAAGGGAAAAATAAGAAAGGGGAAGCACGTTCTCAGAGTCCATCACCTGGAATGTCATGAGTAGTGTTCCTACGTAAGGATAGAAATAACAGTCGTCTTACTGTTCAGTATTTTTCTTATTTTATCTGTGAGAGCCAGTCACCACAGAAAGCTAATCTCCCACTGAGAACAATAAGTCACAATTAATAGGCCAGGTCTCAAGTTACTACCTACCATGGTTATCCCAGGTAGGAGAAGCTTCAAGTGCCCTTGAGTTCATCAATGCTGCTGCTATTGGGGAGGCTTTATTTTGCAGCTACCCAGTGATTACTGCTATTTGAGGGGAAATTATATTTTAAAATGAAAACACCTGTAATCACTGACACCTATAAACTACCCCCAAAGACAGGAAATCAAAACAATGGGCACAGGCATACATTTAAATAAATTGCAGGCACTGCTCTGGCAAATATGTATATATATATATATTCCACATTTTTTGCTAATTTTGTAGGAGAAAAATGAGTTGTGATTTTCAAATTACTAACACTTCAAAAATGCTAATTAGCTTTTACATTTGAAATCACCATAAATACCACAAAGGAGTACTTTCTAGTATTTTGAACAGATGAATTCAATAGAAAACAACCTGAAAAGGGCTAAGCTTGAATGTAAGTTATATTGGCAAAACGGTACAATTACACACAAATTTTTAATATGAATATCTTAATTGATTTTTGCTGTGCACATTGAAGTCTCATATGCTGCTCCCGCTTTTTATTTATGGGTTATCTTTGAGCAGTTTAAGGATGCATTATGCATCCAATCAATTTCCCAGGGCTAGTGAATTCTACCTGCATAATCTATCTCATACCTGAGCCTTCCTCCTACCCCCACTGCCATCATTTTAGTTTAGGCCCTTGCCAGCTCTTACCTGAACTTCCCCAAACCGGAAGAATCTCCTAATTAATCTTCCCTGTCCCCAATCTTTTTCCTCTTCATTTTTTTCACACTGATGCCAGAATAACACTCCCAATGCGCAGCTCTAATCACACCATTCCTAGATTCAAAAACTTTTACTGATTCCCGACTGAATAGAATAGGCACTTGTTCTCCCAGGAATTTAAGACACTTTACATGAAGACTCAAGCCTTCCTTTCCATTCCCATCCCATACTGTTTCCATTTACACACTTTAATAAACAACATCACAAAACTAGAGAATTTTGGTTTTTGTTCTCATTTTGTCTTCCCCTTCTCTGTGCTTTCACTCACACCATCCTCCGTGCCTGCCGCAGAGAAATGTAGAGGCAGGTAAGACAGTGGAAAGAACCTCAGCTTTGGAATCAGAGGACTTAGGTTTCAATCCTGCCTAGGTGGTTATATGTATTACGTTGAGTAAGTCAATTAACTTTTCGGGTCTCAGTTTCCTCTTTTGCAAAATGAGGGGTTTGGATTAGATGGTTACTGAGGTTACTTCAAGCTCAAAAGCTATGATCCTATGAATGGACTCCCCTCTCCGCAATCAGTCTTGTCCTGTTGAAATGTATCCCTTCCTTTATAGCCTAATTTGTGTCCTGCCTGCTCCATGATATACCCCTGATCCTCCTTAAATCTCTCATGGCATTCAGGTTGGCCCTCCCCTTGCACTGAAATTCATCCTTCTATCATAGCTATAGTACATGCCAGTCCCTCCTATTGCTACTTACACACATACATGTACAGCTTCCCCGTATTTCTTTTTAAATAGATATAAAAGAATGTAGATAATTGTAACCCATTAAAGGCAAGATACGAATGTTCATTAGTACTGTCAAACCGGTACCAGAGAACTGGTACTTGAGATCACCATCAATAAGCTTCTTATTTCTCCTATTTCACAAAGAGGCTAGTGTATTTCAAAAGCCTTTCATTGAGTAAAGGAGGACTTTTCACATGTGATTCTTACAATCTCTCCCATAATTTTGGAGTCAGCTACAGGCCTATTGATGCTCCAAGTATGCTCCATGATAGAGTGCTTATACGCCAAACACATCATCCTTCCTTCTCTGCTTTGTATATGATGAATACACAACTCTTCAGAAAATCCCTTCTTCTAGTGTACCTTGTAAGCGTTAATTTACATAACTGTAAGAATTAATTCCCCTCATCTAGTAAGGTGTCTAGTTCCTAAAAGCAATGTTATCATAGGATCAAGGGTGTGTTTTCCAAAAATGGAAATGTTATCTTGTGAACTGCAAAATGGCTCATTTGTTTTAAAAGTAACCATTTCCCACCAGAAACAAGATAAAAAAAGTCACCATTATCTAATAGCTTATGATAGCTAATTAACAAGCTATTAGTCATAATGAAACATCAATGTTTCATTAAAAGCAGTTCTCATCTTCCCATTTGTTCTTTCAAGTTCTGTTGTGTATTTTAATTGTTCTTGTTTGCTTTTCTGAGAAGAAGCAGAGATGTGCCAGAAAATGTTTAACAACTAGCTCTCCCCCTGCCCCCCAAAAAGTGTACAGGTGACACACTTTTAAATTTATTCTTAATTATTAATATTTTCATCATCACTTTCTGAAGTCTAGACCATAAACAAAACAATAAATCAATCCCTGGTTTATGGTGTTTACCAATTTATGAGGTAGAAATACCCACAAAGACAATTTAATGATCAAGTCTGGCAAGCCAGAACAGCTGGCTCCAGCACATCACTATTTCCATGGTGGCAAGACTTCTAGACAAAGGTCATCAACTCTGCTTGTCTGTCTTAAGTGCTAAGTTTCTTGAGATTTACCAAAGTTTTAAGGCATCTTGTAGGGCTTAAGTACCAGGGGTATGTGAAGATTTGAAAGGGAATGTTTTTTTGCCCAGGCTCAGAAAGATGTAGAAGGAGATGGAGAGTCTTTCTAAGGAACATAATCTACACTTTGGGGCAGGGAAGAGGTATAAAAAATTCATTTACCTTAACCCAGTTTCAATGGAGGGCTAAAAGACCTTTTGTTGATGGACTCAAGTAAGCAAAGTCTTGACAACAGATTAAGTGACCCTTCTGTGTGTCACCCGGGTGAGTCAAAGGCCTGAAGAACTGAAACTTCTCTGAGCAGCCCCAAGGCATGTTGGCCAACGGTTGCCCACTCACTGGTACTCATACTCCATGGAAGAAGCAGGAGCAGCTGTAGCAACACATGGCTGCTTCAGAACATGGTCATGGCAGCTTGCCAAAGCAGAAGCAAATGGCAGCTTCAGAGAAGGAGAGCAGCAGTAGATAGTAAAGTGTTAACAGATGAAGACTGCAGCTTTGTAGAGCACAGTGGCAGCTGTAAGAGAATTCTGGAAGAAGCAATGAGAGATAGACAAATAGACTTAGGACATTGCACCAAAGTTGCCCATAGATTCCAAAAGTATAGTAACTACTGAAGAGAGTGAAAGTAGCATGGAGCACAGAGATCGGAAAACAGTCCTGGTTAATGTCTCCTAATTGTTGTATTGTTGTAAGTAAAATTGCAACCCATATGTATACCTCAATATTTCTACTTGTAACTATGAAATAATCACTAACATAGCCCATAGTAACTATGAAGACAATGAAACTATTTATATAAAGTACTTTGAATAACTCAAGGGTAAAAAAAAAACCCACTAAATTACAAAAGGTTCTTTACTATTGCAATTTTTGCCCATAATCTTTGTGAACCCCGATATACAATAACAGCTCCCTTTTCTAGTAATCAGACTGCAAAGGTCATGCCAACCTTCCAGAATACAATTGCAAGGTCAAAACTAAGTGAACATGTTCTTCCTGCTTAAATATGCCCCCTGAATACCTTTGAGTATTTCTGAATCCAGTTTACTTCGGCTTCTGCATTCCAGGGTGTCTTAATACTCCCTATTCTCTTTTTATGAGTGAATGTGCCTTTCCTTGCAAAAGGCTAGAGAAATTATGCCTTGTTAGCTGAAACTAACTGATGCATACCTTGCAGAGGGCCCCTGGTGTTTACAAAGAGGGCTTATGGTTACCAGACAATTATCCATTCATGACATATGACACTGTTACTGTCAGCAAAGTGTATTTAATTAAGCACATGACACTACTAGGCATGATGCGGCATGATGCAAGGCACTTGAAAAAAAACAACAACAACAACACAATTCTCTGGACGCCAGGAACTTCATTCCTTGGCTGACTTTTATTATCATCAAGCTATTACATCTCACAAAGAAACATTCTGCCGGGTACAAGCTATCAGTCATTTAGGAAATTTAATTTGGCATCATCAACCATTTCTTTACCATGAGCAATATTTCCTATATCCTCTATTAAATGATTCAGCAGTGCTACAATAACCAGTTTATAGTCATTAACAAAAATAGGCCAGTTGGTTTTGTTTGGGACTGAATTCCATTTGGGCTGAAAACATAGGAAGTCTCAAGTAATGAGCAGCAGCTGAAAATTAGCCTTGCTGACTTGACCAGGGACTGTAGCAAATATGCACAGTGATTGCATGACATATCTTTCTGTTTATTCCACTGCCATGCTTGGGGAAGATGAAAGGTTTCAAGACCTTTATTTACATTCTGAGTTGAGATTTTTTTTCCAAACACCCTTAGAAAAACAATGTGGTTGGTGCAATATAATTAATAGAAGGGAGCAAAATTGTTCTCCATGAGAAAAGGTTTAAAGGAATTGGTTGAAAAAGAGAAGATGATGAGGGGACCTCTCCACTGACTTTAGGTAGCTGTAGTTTTCTGAGAAGGATGCAACCATGATTATGTTTTCCATGTCTACAGGGGGCCAAACAAGAGAAAACAGACACTTGAAGCAGATGAAATTTTAGCTGTATAACAGAAAGAATTTCTTGACCATATGAGTGACTAAGGGGGCAGCTAGATGGCACACTAAACTCAAGATCTGAGTTCAAATCCTGTTTCAACTACTTAGTTGTGTGAAACTTTGTTGTTGTTCAATCATTTCAGTCTAGTCTGACTCTTTGTGACCCAATTTGGGGTTTTCTTGGCAAAGATGCTGGAGTGGTTTGCCATTTCCTTCTCCAGCTCGTTTTACAGTAAGGAAACTGAGGCAAACAGGATTAAGTGACTTCCCCAAGGTCACACAGCTAGTAAGTGACTGAGGCTGCATTTCAACTCAGGTATTCCTGATTCTAGGCCCAATACTCTAACCACCGTGACACTCAGCTGCTTACATTAGCTGCCTACTGTGAAACTAGGCAAATCATTCAACCTAGCTCAATCTCAGGTTCCTCATCTTTAAAATGGGGATAATAATATCACCCATCTCCCAGTCTTGTGAGAATCAAATGATATAAGGGAAGCACTTTGAAAATTTCAAAACCCTACATAAATACTAACTGGTATTATTATTATTATTGTTACTATTATTATTATTATTATTACTATTATTATTATTAGGGCAGCTAGGTGTCACAGTGGATAGAGTGTGGGGCCTAGAGTCAGGAAGATGAGTTCAATTCTAACCTCAGACACTTACTAGCCATGTCACCCTGGGCAAGTCATTTAACCAAGTTTGCCTCAGTTTCCTCATCTGTAAAATGAGCTGGAAAAGGAAATGGCAAACCACTCCAGTATCTTTACCAAGAAAACCCCAAATGAGGTCACAAAGAGCAGACATGATTGAAAAAGTCTGAACAATAATAACATTATTATTATTAAACAAACAGAAGAATGAGTCACTAACAGAAGTTGCAGCTAGGCAATAGTGAATAGAGTCCTGGACCTGCAGACAAGAAGACTTGAGTTCAAATCCAGCCTCAGACCCTTACTGGTTATGTGACCCATGACAAATCAGCTAACCTTGCCTCACTTTACTCATATATAAAATGGGGATAATAATAGCACCTGCCTGCCAGGGTTGTGAAGAGGATTAAATGAGGTAATTGTAAAAGCACTTAGCACAAGAGTAAGAGGTATATAAATCTATAAATTATATAAATAATAAATATGTTATTTTTTTCTTTCCCTTAAGTTCTTTGAGAGAATCATCTGACTCCATAGATATTAATATGCCCAGAGGCAAGGTATCTCTTGATGTCTGCCTATCAACTCTCTTATTTTGTGAATCTATCCCTTGCATTTGAAACAGAGAACAATAAGCATAGATAGAGTGGTAAAATTACTAATCTTTCTGTGAAGTTTCCAGCTGGTCAGATAGGCTTGCCACCTCCTCTGTCTTACTGAGTGTTAATAATCTGTCTGCATAAGTGCCTGCCATTATCACTTACAATGTTTCCTTTGTGATTCACTGTATTTAAGCCCCAGTTATGGTCCAGTTGATGAGAGTTCTGGAGTCACCTCCCCAGGTGATGATCAAAATGTCTTGTTTCCTTTCAATGTGACAGAACAGCTTTCTTTACACAATTGTCTTTCAGCCTGATTTGCCTTCTGCAGAATTTAGATGATAAAGCCTTAATATGGGGGAGGGGGGGGTCTTTCATCATGTACATTCCTTTTTATAAATGACTGCTCCCTTCTAATACTGCTGGAAAATATCTCAGGAAAATCCGTTATTGTTTAATAAAACACTTTGGCTATTGAAAAGCAAAGCAATCTAAGGGTTCTGGGAATCTATGAAATTTGCATTCCCAGGCATGTTCCGATTTAGGCCAGATTTTTTTTTTCTGAATAATAAACTGGAAGGAATTAATTGCTTTTTGGACGGGCATGCTATACTAAGATGCCTCAAGGCAAAACATGTAAATAAAGCAGGACTTTTAAAGAACTAAAAACAAAGAATTCATCTTCTTGAATTCGATTTTAGGTAGACAGTGGTATACTTACATAAAAATACCTGTGCATGATAGTTGTACAGAAATAAGTCAGGTGGCTAAATGGGAGAGATCATTGAGATTCAGGTCACAGAAAATGAAGGAGATTTCCTCTGCATTTCCCCTTGCCAGGCCCAGTTTTATAAGCGTGCCTCACTTTTGTTTGGGCTGGAGGTATTTTTCTTTGCCAGAAATCAGTGGATTGTAAACAAACAATGTAACCAAATAAATCTGTACGCTGACACTCATACATAACTACCAAGCATTCAACATCCAGACCCCAGTTGACGTCTTTCTTTCAAAATAATAAATCCTTGCCATTGCTCATTTGCTAAAATGTGGGCTCATTTATCAAGACTAGAGACGTGGCTATGGAGGAAAACACAATCAGCTTAAGAATCAGATGCATAAATGTTTCTGGGTTTGCATCTGATTTAACTAGGATGAAAATCTCTACTGTACTTTGTAATACACACACAGTTAAGGCATAGCCAAGAGCTAAAAATTCGTCCTTCCAAATACTATTTCCCTCTGGATAGAAGTGAAATTTTAACAATCTTTAAATGACATAACCAAGAAAGAAGTTTTTCCTAGCAAAATAAGACAGTAGTGAAAACAAAATTAATTCTTCTGACTTTCTAATGATGACCGTAAAACTCATTTATTGAGTGCCTATCGCATGTGATATTGCAAAGTATTGTGAAAAATTAAATTAAGAGTGATGTTTCCTGCCATCTAAGAGCTGATAAATGATAAAGGACAATGTTAATTCAGATAAGTACACAGAGACAAATTAAGAAGGCTTGAAGAGCTACATTAAATAGGTAACTGAATAATTGGCATTTCTTGTAAGTAAAAAGCAAAGAATGAAAATGAGTAGTAGCAATTGCATATTTAAGAAGGGTAACTTCTTACCTTTTTTTCTAGTTATGGAGGAAAGGTTTCACTGGGGCTTTAGGTACTTCCAATAATATATATTTTCTATTTTTATCAATAGTTTGTTTTGTTTTTTTCAAGGGAAATTAAAAGTCTGAGTAATTTGCTAAAGATTGCTGTTCTCCTTGTGACCCCTTTTGACATTTTCTTGGCAAAGATTCTGGAGTGGTTTGCTATTTCCTTCTCTAGCTTATCTTCCATATGAGGAACTGAGGCAGGCAGGGTTAAGTGACTTGGCCTGGGTCACACAATTAGTAAGTTTCTGAGGCAAGATTTGAACTAATAAGAAGATGAGTCTTACTGATTCCAAGCCTAGTGCACTATCTACTGCACCACCAAGCTGCCCTCTGCTAATGTTTACATTCTACTTAACAGCATGTCATAGTTTAAAAAATTTTAAATGTTTCTTTGTAAACCAAAAAGACTTATGAATAGAATTTTTAAATTTATACGGTTCATTCAGATGTTATAACTAATGTGCATACTTCAACTAATGTTGGACATTTATTGGATAATGTTAACATCAACCAGAATGATGTCTACTAATGTTCAATCTTAGAAAAACAACCAGAGGGATATCCTATTGTTAGAACTAAATTAACACTATAAAATTAATAATTCTTATTATTTTAAATGTGTGGTTGACACCTCCTAGACTCAGTTAATAAGCAAAACATGTATTTATTCTTCAGTAGACTTAACATTAAGTATATCTCTCTGGCTGATAATATAATTGGAGTTCACACATAGCCTTAAGTTAGTTGACATCTGTATTGTTGAATGCTTTGAAAGGACTAAAATATCATCTCATTTGATAAATGTCTTCTACATCCACGATGCACAGTGGATCCCTAAAAATACTAGTTATAGTCATAATGCCATCTTCTGGCTATCTCCATAACATGCTGCCTACAGCATCAGTCTTCTCCTCTTCCTCTTCCTCCTTTTCTACATGGAACTCAGATCATCTGACCCTGGGCTCTAAGGGGTGATAATGTATCTGATGCTAGACACTAGTATCAAATATCAGGCCAGCACACTTCTTCCCCGGTCCTTTGACTTATCTACTGGCTGATCTCAGGTCCAACACACTACTTCTGAATCATCTTAGTGCCATGAATAACACTAAACATACCACTTTCTCCCCCAGCCCTTAAAATTAAACTCACTGAATGTAGGGACTGTCTTCCTTGTTTGTATTTGTATTCCCAGCATTTAGCATATAGTACTTTAGAAATGTATTAATTCATGGAAACATCCTGTCAAACTTCAGAAAACAGAAAGGAACAAATGTTTCAATACCGTCCAAATCATACATCCATTCATGGACCATCTTTGTCATGATTCTTATTTAATCTTTTTTTAGATTTTTGTAACTTGTTTATAGTAACTTGAGGGTAGCTAGGTGGGGCGGTGGATAGAGTGCTTGGCCTGAAGTCAAGAAAACTCATCTCCCTGGATTCAAATCTAGCTTCAGACACTTACTAGCTCTGTGACCCTGGGCAAGCCACTTACCCTTGTTTGCCTCAGTTTCCTCATCTGTCAAATGAGTTAGATAAGGAAATGGCAAAGCATTCCAGTATCTTTGCCAAGAAAACCCCAAATAGGGTCATGAAGAGTAAGACACAACTGAAAAAATGACTGAACAACAATAGTAACTTTATATGAGGAATATCACTTGAGTTACTTATAACAATTTGTTAGAACGAGTTAGTGTGTGTGTGTGTGTGTGAGAGAGCATGCACACACACACACACACACACACACACACACACACACACACACCCTTATGATCTTAAGTTGGAAACACTGACTTCAGCTTGTCATATTTAGAATCAGTGAAGTCATTTGCCTTGTAGGAGAGAGAAGGTGTCCAGGCTACATCATTACAGATCTATCATTGTATAATGGATAACCTGATGGAATTAGTCAAGAATACTTAGACTTGATGGGTTTAATTAAGAAAACCTTGGCCTGAAAGCCTGCTTCTAACACATTCTAGTGGTATGAACTTGCTGAGCCTCAGTTTTCTAATTGTAAAATGGGGATAATAATGACAAATACTTACCTCAGGGTTGCTGTGAGGTTCAAATGATACATTGTATATAAATTGTTCCGCAAACTTTAAAGCACTATATAAATGCCAGTTATTATTATTAACATAATTATAACTGTGCTTAAAGAGAAGTAGCATGCATAATGGATAGAATGACAGCCTTGTAAGCAGACAATCCTGTGTTCAAGTTCCACTCCTGACATACACTAGATCTGGGCGCTAAACCTCTTGATGTCCCAGATAATCCTCCTAAGACTTTTAGTTACAGATACATTGCCTACCTGTACCAGTGGAGGATTTTTTTTCCCCATGCCATACCAGTAGTTCCCTCTACTGCTTAAATGTCATCTCTGACATTTATTACCTGTATGACCATGGGTAAGTCATCTCACTTTCCTGGGTTTCAATTTCCTCATCTATAAAATGAAAGGTTTCGACTAGTCAGTCTTTAAAGTTCTTGTCAGCCCTACATGATCCTATGACCTGTGATCCCATGATGAAATCTTAAGTCCTGACCACACACACACACACACACACACACACACACAAATGCTATTAATACATGAACACGTGCAAAGCTAAGTTTGTCTATAAAACAATGGCTTTGCTCTTTGAAAATATTTATAGCTATTTCTTTAATAGTCTTAAATGATTTTCTGATCAGAGAAAATAAACACTTGTTTGCTAGGACACAAACCCTGTAGACCATTGGAATAGGGACAAGGATATGGACCAGAATTGTGGTTTTATCGATACTAGGAATGCCCAATGAGGAAACTCCCTCTCCCAGTGCAGGTTTGTGTCTTTTCTACAGCTTGTAGTTGCAGACAGCTGTCTAGAGGACTAACGGGTTAATTGGCTACTAGAATTATGAAACAAAAAGGGACTTAGAGAACATCCCCTTCCCTGCCTCTAAGAATATTCTTAATGCACAATGCAACCAAGTGGCACTTACACCATAAGGATAGTTCCTTATCTTTGGAAACCACAGCAATACCCCCAAGCAGTTATTTATTTCTTCCATTTCTCCTAATCCCACCAAGGAAAACCAGGAAGAAACAATTCCAGTGAATATGTAAATGATTACTAAGCAGCAGATAATTATTCCCAAATCAATAGCTGGACAGCTGGGTTACTCTGTGTCAAAATCCAAGCAATTCAATGACATCTCCCCAAAGACTATTCTCTGTTGTTATGGAGAATTTTTCGTTTACTTTTTGCATTTTGATTGATTAATGCATGATGCACCTTGGCATATTTTCATTTGTAATGCAAAATGCGAGCAACACACAAGAAGACACACTTGAATTCCCCTACCATTTCTTATTTGAATTTTCTTTTAATCTTTCAGAAACATGGGCAAAAAAAAATTTTAGAGGTTTTTTGTATTTTAGATTTAAAAGGATCTTCGCTTCATCTCTGTAGATTGTACAATCTATAAACAGTACCAATTTAATTTAATAAACTCATTTAACCATTTCTAGGTGTTTCAAATCTCTTCAATGGGGTTATCAAAGCCTGACTGTGTATCATTGACAGTCATTCCTGGAGATGTGGTAAATGTGTTACTTACTATAAGGAATACATTTAGCTCTAAAGGAATAGTTGCCTTTGTTATATATGCATTCATGTATATATTCTCTAGTGACATACCACACAATAACAATTCCCAGAAGGGATGATTTACACAGGATGGGTACTCAGAACTTCATAGTTTATTTCATTACATATCAAAATTCTGTCACAAGCCCACTTCTCTCCCTCTGCCCTATAGGGTTCACCTCAACTTCATTAGTCTACTGGGGGAATTCTAACATCTTTTTATCCATTTTTTCTTCCTCCTAAATCACTGCTTACAATCCCCATCTCCTCATCTCATGGTGCCTATAGCCACTCTTAGAGTGACAGAATGCAGGAGGGCCCTTCTGGGAGCCCTACAATACTGACAAGTACCTGTTTAACTCATGTACAATCTCAACATGACTGGTCAAAAGATTCAATAAGGCAGCCTTGCACACCACTCATCCACCTCCACTTGGCTTCTTTTCTTAGACCACTCCAGAAAATGACTTTTTATTCCTTAATTCGTAGTTCCCTTGTGGTATAGTGGGAAGACCATGAAACTTGAGACAATAGGCCAAGGCTTACATTCTAGCTGTGCCACAAATTAGCTAGATGACCTTAAGGATACTACCTTAGGTAAATCATTTATGCTTACTGAGTCTCAATTTCCTCATCTGTACAATGGGTGGTAATAATACTATACTAGGTTCTGCACAGGATTGCTGTGAAGATCAAATTAGGTTATACGAATAAAGTATTATGCAAGCATCAGATACACTCTCCCCAATGAGACAAGTCCTGTGCTCTCTCCCTACATATTCCTTTTTGTAATATGTGACAATTTAAAGTGTCAGTCCTCAGTACTGCAGGACCCAGTGTCTGATAATGTGTACTACGAAGAGTATCCTACTACCCTTTCAGAAACCATCAACACATACAGAAAAATCACCTCTTCTCCATCCTGCCACCTTTCCCATTAACCTGTCCCATCACATTTTTCTGATATGCCCTGGTATTCAATTAGAACTTAACAAAGAATTATTTAACTATAGTTATTTAGAAATTGTCATATGTGCAACATCAAATTTGGTTTCTGTCAGTCTCTAGTGAACAAAAAAATTTAGGAAGATAATAAACAAGAATGACAAAATGTCATCGGGTACTTTGTAGGTGAAACAAAAGTCATCTGTAAAGTAAATAGTGACAAGGCATTATTTAAATAGAGGCAGCTAGGTGGTTCAGTGGATGGAGTGCTAGACCTGGAGTAAGGAAGAGCTGAATCCAAACCACGCCTCAGACACTTACAAGCTATGTGATCCTAGGCAAGTCACTTAACCTCTGTTTGCCTCAGTTTCCTCAACTGTAAAATGAGTTGGAAAAGGAAATGGCAAACTATCCTGTATTTTTGCCAAGAAAACCCCATAAAAATGGGATCATGAAAAGTCAGACACAATTTAAATGACTTAACAATAATTATATAAAGCTAGTAGTGATAACAATAACAATAATATCATTTATAGAGTGCTTCAAGTTTACAAAGAATTTTACTTCTGTTATTTCATTTGATCTTTACAATAACCCTGGTAGGTAGGTGCTATTTTATGTCCATTTTATGGATGAGGAAACTGAGCCTGAGAGAAGTTATGTGTCTTGCTCAGGGTCACATATCTAGTAAATATCCAAGGCAAGATTTGAACTTCAGTCTTCTTGGCTCTAAGCCCAGCATTTGAAGTTGCTGTTCAGTGGTTTTTCAATCGTGTCCAATTCTTTGTGACCCCATTTGGGTTTTCTTGGCAAAAATATTGGAGTGCTTTGCCATTTCCTTCTCCAGCTCATTTTACAGATTAGGAAACTGAGACAAACAGGGTTAAGTGACTTGCCCAGGGTCATACAGCTAGTAAATGTAAGATGCTAGATTTGAACGAAGGAACACGAGGTTGGCACTCTACCTACTACATCACTTATGCTGCCTAAGCCCAGCATACTATTCACTATCCACTTACCTTTGTGGCCCCTCCCTTCTGGAGACAAATAATTTATTACAACTCTGTTCTCCTTGTAATATGGTAGATTTTTTTTCCTTAAAAATCAGAAGTCATGCATATTTACAATTTGGCTTTTCCACATGCACAAGTTATTTAATTTTAAGCTGAAAAGTTAGGTCCTTTCATAACATCTCTGCCTAGTTTTACCATAATGGGGAAAAAAAAAGGCTTATTCACTAGAGACAGAGTCCTCCAGCCCACTGTGATGCTCCTTCCCAACATCTCTTAACAATCACCTGGAATCATCCTTTAGTCCTCCCTCTGTCATATAAATTATTTCTCAACCTTCTTTAAATTATGTCACTTTGATAGGAACTTGATCAACAGCTTTCCCTGCAGTTTGGTCCTGAAAGAAAGTATTTTTCATTTGGCTTTTATAATCCAAAGTTATCTGCCCTCAGCACCCAAAATATGCACAATCAAAAATGATTAGGGTAATCAAGCTGCCTGAAAAAGCGAAAGGTTTCTGGCATTTGAGTTCCTGGCTGAAGAAAGTACATACAGAAAACAGAATACAGTTCCATTGCTAATTAAGCAAGTAATCAAGCAACTGAAATTTACTTAGCACCTGCTATGTGTTAAGTGGGCAGCTAGGTGGCGCAGCTAGGAGGTAGCACTGAGCTTGGAATCAGGAAGGCCTATCTTCATGAGTTCAAATTCAGCCTCATATGCTTACCCTGGACAAGTCACTTAACCCTGTTTGCCTTAGTTCTTCAGCTGTAAAAAAATAAAATAAATAAATAAAAAAAATGAACCGGAGAAGAAAATGTCAAACCACTTCAGCATCTTTATCAAGAAAACCTCAGGGGCAGCTAGGTGGTATAGGGGATAGAGCACCAGCCCTGAAGTCAGTGGAACCTGAGTTCAAATTCGGCCTCAGACCAAACACTTGACACTTACTAGCTGTGTGACCCTGGGCAAGTCACTTAACCCCAATTGCCTAAAAAGAAAAAAAAAAGAAAACTTCAAATGGGGTCACAAAGAGTCAGATGTAACTGAAACAGCCACAACAAAAAATGTGTTAAGCATCATGCTAGGAAGAGACCTATGTGATGGTGATGGGGTGCAGTAGATAGAGTACTAGGCCTGGAATCAGGAAGACTCAAATCTGGACTCAAATACTTACTAGCTGTGTGACCTTGGGCAAGTCACTGTTTGCCTCAATTTCCTCAATTATAAAATTGGAGATAATAATAGCACCTTCCTTGCAGGATTATTTTGAGGATCAGAAGAGGTCATATTTGCAAAACACACTTAGCACAGTGCCTGGCACATAGTAAGTGCTTTATCAAAGTTAGCTATCATTATCATCATCCACATAGGATTCATAACATAAACTATACAGATACTAAGAACACATGAAATTTAGAAATTTCAATCAAAAAGCCCAGAATTAGCATTCAAAATAAGAGTGGATGAAGATGGAGAGCATCCCATAATTAGAAGCAGTGTAAGAAACCAAAACTCTATGAAGGTTCTTATGGAGTTAAGCAAGCTTGATAGATACATAACTATTAATTACACATATAAACAACCCCTGCTTTTATTCAAAACTCCAATGAGGCACAACTGGCCCTAGGGAAGTAAGCTTATCTTGATATATTTTCTTTTAACATAGTGGGAAAATGAAAAGGTGGTAGAAAACAAATATGACCAAGACAAAAAAAAATGACATCATCTATTACATGTATCTATACTTGCATATAATTAGAATAATAATAGTAGAATTTACATAGCACTTTAAGGCTTTTTTCTGACTTTGCATATCCTCGACCGATACATATATCCATCCAATGTACAAAAATAGGTATAGTTTTTTTTTCTTCAAAAAATTTCTTTAATAAAAATCCATGGATAACACTTAATACTTTTTGGTTTCATTAAGGAAGCAGTACAATATCACAGAAAGAGAGGGAGCCTCAGAGCCATGTTTTTTTTTTCACGTAGGAAAACCAGCAGACTGACTAAATACTCCTTTGGTGTTCACATGAAGGCAAGAGAAGGAAAGGAAGGCACACCGGGTGGGCCCACTCAGCAGATTTATGGGAGAACATGGAAAAGAGCAGCCCAGAACATACAAGCATAGGTGGGTTTCAATTTGTGTCACTGGAGAGAATATCTCCAACCATGAAACCACAGATCCATCTCAATACTATAGCATTGAAGTGCTCTCTGGTTCTTTGCTTCTACCCCAGCAGTTCCAACTATAAGTTGCTCTGAGACTGACTAAGAAAGTAGGAGTCATGGGGATTGTGTGGTTGAGTGTGTAAGATTCAAGGATCCCTTGACTGTAGCTACAAACAACGCCACGGGAGCGCGTTAGACAGCCATGTGTTCCTACCCTGATTTATCTTCCTCATCAATCAGATAACCTTTATTTAATGTCTCAGGGTGGTGTTCTGCTGGCACTTGCTATGGACTGTTCTCCTCTGAATTTATTAGCCAGAGATGTAATTTAATCAGTGATTTCAATTTACCACCAGCAAATCACATTTGCTGCCATGATTCCTAATAATATTGGTTTTTAAAGACGCAGTCCTTCACTGTTCCTCAGTTTAAAATAGTCCTTCGGTTGTGCCAACCAGGGGTCTGAAGCTAAGGTCTACACATAAAAGTATGGGCTACTGCCTTTAAAAATCAATTCCCATTACTTTTAAAGCTCATCATGTAAGCAGAGATAATCATACCAGAGTTCGTTAGCTAGATGTTAAATCTCTTTCTATTCTCCTAAAGCAAAACCTCAAGGGTGAAGTATCACTGAGGTGCAAGCCCATTTAGTAGCCTGCAATTGCAGAGCACATAGCTAGGTCTGTCTAGTGCCTTGTGAGAACACTGAGTCAGTGGGGCATAGTGCAGATGGAACTGAACTTAGAGAAGCTAAGACTTCAGACGTTTCTTGGCTATGTGGCTTAACCTGGCCAGTCACTTAACCTCACTCTTTCTCTATTTCCTCTGTACTAACATTGATGGTATCTAAGGTCCCTTCCAGTTCTAAATCTATAAGATTATCCTATGATAAAATATGCCAAAACATATTTTTAAGGGAAATTTTAGAGGAAAATGATTTCCTATTAGCAATTGAGTCTCAGGCTCACTACATCATGGAATGCTAAGAAGAGAGTCTTCGTTTCACACAGAGCATCTTATTCCTTAGTTGTCAGTAATGAAGATAATCGGTGTGCTTGACCAATAATGCAGGTACTGCAGTTGGCATACTATATGGAGAAGCCTTCATCTGGCATTGAGTACAGACCCAGATCTATTATCCCACCTCTGACAATTGCTATGTGACTTCAGAAAAGTCATTTAGGGGTAGCTAGCTGGCATAGTGGAGAGAACATTGGCCCTGGAGTCAGGAGAACCTGAGTTCAAATCCAGCCTCAGACACTTACTAGCTGTGTGACCCTGGGCAAGTCACTTAACCCTGATTGCCTCAAAAAACAAAACAAAACAAATCATTTAACTTCCCAGGGCCTCAGTTTGCTCATCTGTGAAATGATGGCATTGAACTAGATGGCCTCTGAGCTTTCTTCCTGTTCAAGAGCTATTAACATCTATGATCCTATGACCTTTCCCCTTTGGTGACCATAAACCTCTTACTTAATATTCTTGATTATATACCCTTTTGTGTCCTTTTATAATGGTTTCATATGAATGAGTCCTGTCTTCTCCACCACAATCTAAGCTCTTCAAGATGTCAGAGTATACCTTATTCTCCTCCTGTCTCCATAATAAAATATATGTTCATAATATATAAATGTTCAGCAAATAAAGGTTAATCTATGAAAAAATAAAATGTCCCACACAACTGGATTTTTTTTTACCAGATTGTTTGTTTCCTTCATGTAGTGATTTGTCAATGAGGAAATATATTTCAGTGATGTGGAAGGGTAAAGGATGTGCAATTTGTGAGTCTTAAACAGTTGCCCAGGACACTAAGAGATTTAATGACTTTCCTGGGGTTACATACCAATATGTGCCTTAGGCTGTACTTGAAATCAGGTTTTCCTTCTTCTGAGGCTAGTACTTTAACCATTATACTTAGGCTGCTTATATGATTAGGTATGCCTAGATATGACCAATTCAATAAGAAATTGAATGTGACCATCTGGGAAAGTTAGGTTTGAGGTTACTATTCCCAGGGGCAATAATGTGATAGTCTAATAAGGAATTCACCCCCACCCCCACCCCATGCAGTAGAGATCTCCAGGTTAGGTTTTTCTTTTGCATGGTAGCAGGCTTCCAAAGCAGGAGGGTTTGGGGTTGACACTGAAGGGGTTGGGTATTTCCCATAATCAAGTGCTGAATGTCAGCAGTGATAATGCCTTTCAATCTCTTTTTAATTGAACATCAAGTATTCATCCTAGACATCATCAGAAAACACACAAATGCTGAGATTAGGTTGGCTCACCAATGACGTCAAACAGTAGTTAGCACTCTGGTGTGCCAGTTGCATCAGCAACATCCTGGAATGCTTTAAAGATTTTTGCTACCACCCTAGGATAACAACTTCTTGAAATCACACATCCTGTTTGCTCTCACATCATTTTTTGATATGTGCTCCAGACGCATATGGACTCTTCCTCTCATGAGGAAAATTGACTACTTAAAGATCAGGGCTATTAGTTCAATAAATTAATCTAGACTGAAAACTCTTTACATATATAACATCATCAGAGCTCTTTTCACCCCCAGCTGTTTAGTTCACTGGTTATATGATCCTAATTAGAAAGACAACTGCCCCCTCCAAAAATAAAAGTATTTTATTTAATATAAAATGGAATTCAAGAATTTTCAAAAGGAACAGCCTGCCAAGTTTTCCTGGAGCTGCTGATCAAGTGACTTGGGCCAGAGCAGATCTCTTATTAGGTCAGCACTAAGCTGGGTGTCAGAATGGTCATCTTGGTAATAAGAGTGGAAAATTGTTAAGGATCTGAATAAGTTCTAGTACCATCTCTTCATTTTAGGTAATGCAGTGTTCAAATCATGCCTCAGACACCATGTGACCCTAAACACGTCAGGCCTCTCTCAGCCTCAGTTTCCTCATCTGTAAAATGGGGCCAATAGTAGCATCTGCCTGAGAAGGCTATTGTGAGAATCAAATGAGAACACGCATATAAAGACCTATATAATAAGCATAATTATTTTACAGATAAGAAAGAGAGTCAAAGCAGAGAGTCAAAATGAGTCAAAAATAGGTCAAATTGACCTATTCACGGTCATTCAGTAAATCAGTAGTACAACTGGGATGGAAACTGTAGTCTTTTGTCCAAACCAAACTACAGTGCCATTATATGCTGTTTTCTTAATAGATGCTGATTAGGAAGAACACATAGCCAGGTGGGGTGATTTAAGGGACATTAAAAAACCCCTTTGCCTAAAGAACATCTCCTGCTTTATCATTCTTACCATGAAATAGTGACTATAATTCCCTCATTTTCTATTCCAGTGGGTTCAAGAATCTTGTTAAAATGTAAATACTATCTAGGAATGGTCATATAGTAAATTGGGAGTCAGCCTGGGGTAGGGGGAAAAGATCTGGACCAGGAATCAGCAGGACTGGGTTTCACTCCTGGCTTTGCCACTTGTTAGCTGTGTGATGCTAGATGGTCAACTCACTGAACATTTCAGAGCTTCACCAAACTCTCATTCTACCTGAAAGCCAACATGATGCAGTGGAAAGAGAACTAAGTTTGGAGCCAGATCAAATTCAAATTCTACTGCTAATTAACTATGATCTTAGGCAAATAATGGCCTCACCCTGAGCCTCAGTTTCTTCATGTGTAAAATGAGGACGTTGAACTAGATGACCTTTCAAAATCTTTCTATATTCAACTGATGCATCTATGAAGAGAGACAGTATGGTGCAGTGGATAGAGCGCCACTCTCAAAGCCAAGAAAAGCCAGGTTCAAGCATCGCCTCTGATATATTACAGCTATGTGGCCTCAGGCAAATCCCTTAACCTCTCAAGACTCTTAGCAGTGGAGGCCATGAGCTGCAGAGATGGAGCTCACTCTGCATTCTATAGCAGTGAAATCAGCAGTCCACTCACTGTGATCCTATAATCTTGTCTCACGGGGCTGCTGGAGAGTCACATGAAAATGCTATGTAAGCTGGTGACTTCTCTCTTCAGTCACCTAAAGGACATTGGCTTGGGAGCCAGAGATTTTGTCTCAGTATCACTTCTAAATGTCCAGGCCTTAGTTTTCTCCTCAGTGAAATGGAACGGTTGAATAACTGTATGGTTATCCCTTCCATGTTGCAACTTTCCCCATCACAGTTTTTGATATATCACAAGTCTGCATAACAAATTATGTGGGAATTTTGGGGGAGTTTTGCAGAAGCTGCAGATGACATGCAAAGCCCAGTAGATGACACAGAAAAAGTTTAGAAATTCAGAAATGCATAAAACCTATGCATAGTCTTGTATGATATCAACATATTTTATCTTTTAATACCGTAATTATCCAGACTTCTCTGACAACAAGGGGCGGCCAAAAAAATTCACACAGATTTTCCTGATAGCAGGGTGGGGCACTGCACTCCCTAGCCCCTGTGATGTGGAAGTGTTAACTGTAGTTAATTTCTAAAGTCACTTTCACCTTAAAATATATGATCCTTTGATGGGAGCAACAGATTCAGGACTGATTCAGAGCATAAGGAGCCTCCCAGAAAATTAGGTCCAAATGAGACATCAAAGTAGAAGGCCCTTGGGCAGCAAGAAAGCATCTAGGTGGCCTGCACTGGGCTTGTATTGGAATCAGGAAGACCTGAGTTCAAATTTGGCCTTCGACTAGCTACGTAACCCTGGGCAAGTCACTTAATATGTTTGCCTCAGCACTTATCTCTTAAAGTTGTTGCAAGAACGAAATGAGATATTTGTAAAATGCTTAGCACAGTGCCTAAGTTTTTATAGTAAGCACTAGATAAATGCTTATTCATTTTCCTTCTTGCTCTCACCTCAGGAAGGCATTACTAGGGTGCAGAGGGGACATTAAAGAAGATGGACAGGCTCCAAAGATAAATTGCAGCTCCTTCCCAATCTTGCCTACGGCCAGCTCTCTCAATCTATTCATCATTCTCCAAAACCTCTAAAAATCAAAAGGTGCATTTAATATTTGTTGTTGAATTTGGGATCCTTTGTTGAAATCATTCAAAGGCACAACTGTTTTATGCTTTTATATCTAATATATTTGCTACCCAAACTAAAGTAGTACCTTTCTAAACTGAAGGAAAATTTGTGGCTTAGCTTCCATTAGGTGAGTATAGTGTTTTGTAGCATATAGGTGTTAAATATCCTTGTATGTGGGCAGCCCAGGGCCCACAACACTACCAATTAAACTCAATTAAAATATAGAGAACTAGTTAGCAAAAATAAATAATAATAAACAAATAAATACATTTTAAAAATAAAATTAAAAATAAATAAAACAGTTGAATTAAAATACAATAAAACATAGATAATACTAATATATGATTCTCTAAGTCCATATGTGGCCTGCATGGATGCTAACATAGGGTTTTGTGGCCCCTATTTCTATTTGAGTTTGACATGACTGGCATAGAAGATAGAGTGTTGTATCTAGAGTCAAGAAGGCCAGGGTTCAAATCCCACTTTGACTCTCACCAAATCATTTAGCTTCCCTTGCCTTCAGTTCTTCTATAAAATGAAAGAGTTGGAATGAGCTTGACTCTGAGGTCCCTTTTAGCTCTAAATCTGTGACTCTACTTTGATATTCTCACATCTCTGGAGAGCAAGGAGATCACAGATTGAGAAAAGACATAATTGAGAAAGGAAAGATCCTCTTTTCCTTCCTATTCAGCTAGGTTACTGAGGGGAAAGAGAAGGAATTTAACATTTAACATATTTGAGACTCTCAGGAACATGGAATGCAAAGGGAAATAAAATAATTACTCTATTTTTCATTCCCATTGGTATGCTTTTTAAATGTATATATGGAGCCCTATACTTTTGACATCATTTAGAAACTAGGCTTAAATAGTATTCTCTTGTGATCAAGAGGCCAAAAGCTGCTGTGACATACTAATCACTCAAAACAAGGGGAATGCCTAATTCACAATTTTTTTTAGTCCCAGAACAATGAAGTTGCTTTGATTTTTGTAGATTTTCATGGTTTAAAAAACCACAGAACCAATTCTTTAATAAAAGAATTGGCCCCCAAGGGGAAATCCATCATTTATGACATTTCACTGGCTTTCTGGGAATGGGAAAGTTTCCATTTGCAGTCTGGGAAAGGGAAATGCAACACTCTTCATTAAATAAATGTGTAAAATATTTGTTATGTACTATACTGTCCAAAGTAAGTACATGGATGGTAACAAGAGAAATGTCTACAAAAGTGTTAGGGCCCAGCTCTGGACCGTGGCCTCCTGTGGGGTAGTAAGAGATGCCTGGAGGTTAGTACCTGCCCAAAAGGGTACTGGGAGTGCCTCAGTAACAGTGAGGAGCTCCACCTATGAAGGAGGAACATGGGAGGAGCTCAGGCAAGTTCCACCCACGAGGTGGAGCTAGGGCTATAAGAGCAGGACCCGGGGGTGTCTGGGAGAGGAGATCAGGAATCGGGCAGGAGAGAGAGATCAGAGGCTGGGACGATGGGAGGCAGGAGAGCATGTAACCAATAAATCGTGTGCAGCTGCCAACTCGGGTGTTCTGTCTAGTCATTCCC
This sequence comes from Vombatus ursinus, assembly GCF_900497805.2. Taxonomy (NCBI): domain Eukaryota; kingdom Metazoa; phylum Chordata; class Mammalia; order Diprotodontia; family Vombatidae; genus Vombatus; species Vombatus ursinus. The sequence goes on from NW_020952380.1 coordinate 5,308,265, forward strand.
CTCCACCCTTGGAGGGGCCGGAGACGTCCGAAGACCGGGAAGGGTAAGTATCCAAGCGATGGCCCGGGTGTAGAGACCCTGGGCAGCTGGCGCCAGAACAGGGACCTGAGGGACCTGAAGCCAAGGAAAGCCGCTTGGACTCCTTTAAGAAGGAGAAGGACTAGACAGCCTCAGGACTAGCCTGGGAAGAGGAAGCATGGGTCAGGGGTATAGTGTTCCCCTGATCAAGCCCGAGGACAAGGCAGTGTTTGCCTGCCAGCTTTATAAGCTGTGTAAGCAGCAGCACATAAAGCCCCACATAAAACAATGCCGCGGATTTGTAGGAAAGATATGGGAAATATCTCCGTGGCTAGAACATTCAGGGATTTCAAAGGAGAATTAGGGTATAGTAGGTAGAGGGATGACCTCCTATGAAAGAACTAATCCCGGTGTTCTGACTGATCAGGATTTCACCTTTCACTCTATCATACAAACGCTGTTGCGAGGAGCTTCGCGACCCTCTTTCACAGAGCATAATAGCACCCAGGTGGGAGAGTCCTTAGGGGAGACTTCAGATGAGGAAGCCGCTGTGCGGCCCAGGGCGCCACCCCCACTCTACCCTTGGGGTGAATTGAGAGAGGCTCAAAAAGATGGCGCGGAGGGAGAAGGAGCCGACGTAGCAAACAAGAAGGAGGAAGTGAGAGCAAAGCAGGCTGGGAAAAGTACAGGGAGAAGTACAGAGAAAGAATTTGGTCCTACACAGCACAGAAAGAAAAGCGGAAGTGGGAGCTGCCCTGCTCAAGGTCCCTCCAGTTACATGGAGGAGGAGGACCCGGGGGGGGGGGGCTCCTGAAACTTGGGTGGACGAGAAGCTAATTCCAGTTTTTTGATTTTCCCTGTTATTATTACGTATCTGTTCTGTGTTGTCTATGTGGTATGAGTGAGTGTCCTGTGTGTTATTTGTCATCCTTTGTAGCCAGGTAGCAAAAATAGCATTCCAGTTTCCAAGACTGCAGCTGGACTCTGGAATGCCACTTTCTTTCTCTCCCCCGCTCCCTCCCTTATTATAGCAGCCTCAAGGGAGCAGGTGGATGGGAGAGAGAAGGAAAGAAAAATACTTTATTATTTAGGTTATATGAGTGGTGAAAGGCAAGTCAAGAAGGAGTTTCGAAATGTCAGGTCAAAATTACAAAGAAATACGATATGTACAGGTTTAAAGGGACTTTAATCAAAGTACACCAGAAGAAAAGGCAAGAAAGTTTAACCATGTAGGAATGAGAGAAGTATGGGTAAAAAGAAAAGCATAATCTATTTGCATGAACAGTATGAACAGAGGGTTTGAGAGTAAAAGATTTGGAAACTTCTGAAGAATTGTTGGACAAAATAAATCTTCTCTCTCTCTCTACATTCTAACTCTAGCCAAGTTTTGAATGTGGAGGGAGAGACAAGAAAGATGGGGTACCTTTTCTCCCCAGATAAAGATACAGGTAGCACTTAATCTTTTCTGCCTCACATAAGAGAAAAGTTGACATTAAACAAACTACCTCAATTTATGTCACATGATTGGAAGGTGCCTAACACAATGCCTCGCAGAGGGCAGACACTAAAAATGTTAACAACTATTATTAGTTCCTTAATTAGATGTGACCTGTATACAATGTTAGTGACAGAGAAATGCCCGATTTTCTATGTCAGGAAATTTGGAAATGCATTCAAAAGACTTGGAGTCACTTACTTGGTAATATATTTGTTTCCAATTTTAAACACCTGGAATTGTTTCCAATTGGTAAACTTTTGTACTAATTATATCAAGTAGCTTTTCATAATTTGGATGTTATTAAAGTATGAATGTAAAGAAACTAAATGACAGTGAAGGAATGGTATAAAACTATTTGAAGCTACTGTTTTAATGTTAAAACCTGGAATTGTTAATTGATTACTATATGAAAAGGAGAGGATTGGATAAAGCCTTATGCAGCTTGGTTCTGCCCCTCCTTGGGAGGGCAGGCAGGGGTACCACGATCAGCCCCTCCCTGGGGTACAGAGCAGTTCCGCTTATTTTGTAATCTTGCCAAGGCCCTTGGACACCATCTGTGTGGGCAAGGTCATGTGCCCTGATAAAGGAACTTGTTTGGGTCATGCGGTTCCTAAACAATGAACTTGTCTTGCTGGAAAGTTGCAAATTTGTGTACAATAGATAAGAAATGATTTCCAATGATTGGCTTTTACACCAGGACAAGTTTAAATTTGAGACGGAAATCTGTTAAGTACAATCTCTTATGTACATGGGTCATGGTAAATCTTTATTGCTTATTACAACTCCATGAGAGTCTGGTCCCCATGGGCCCCCTGCAAACAGGGCTACCTATGCCCACATTCATCCTGAAGGGATCGTTCATTACGATCATTGATATCAAAGACTGTTTCTATAGTATTCCCCTACATCCTGAGGATAGAGAGGAATTTGCTTTTACCGTTCCCTCCATTAATTTCCAGAATCCATCTTTAAGATACCAATTCACGGTCCTACCGCAGGGCATGGCAAACAGTCCAATCATGTGCCAAGCCTTCGTTGCTGCTATATTGCAGCCCTTGCGGAAGAAATACCCCGCAGCAATCATCCTCCATTACATGGATGACATCCTTATGGCCACACAAGACCCCAACGCCCTTGAGAACCTGACCAAAGACGTTCTAGATGCTTTGCAGTCTCAGGGCCTTCAGGTGGCCCCCCATAAAATCCAGGATGCCGGTCCTTTTCAATACCTCGCCCATACACTTAATAACGGCTGTATTTCCCGCCGAGCACTGGAAGTAGACCTAGAGAAATGTACCACCCTTAATGACTTCCAAAAATTGATAGGGTCTATACAATGGATGCTATCCACCGTGCCTATCCCTGATTCGGCCATGTATCCCCTATATGACATTCTAAAAGGAGACTCCTCGCTCACTTCCCCCGGCAATGGACCCCGGCCGCAAGACAGGCCATAAAGAGTATCTTACAGAGGTGTACCGCCACCATAGTGCAGGTTGACAGGACGGAACCGATTTACGCAGTGGTTCTATCTAACGCCACTTACATCGGTTGCCTGTATCAGAAGCATGGGGTCCTAGAGTGGCTATACGCCAAAAGGAGCAAAAGGAATCTCCCTGACAAGCACCTCCTGTTGGCACAATTTCTTACAACCCTTATGGATCGCTGTGTGCAGATCTTTGGCTGCTACCCACTCCTCAATGTACCTGCTTCAGAAGCTTCGCTACGCTACTTCACAGACTCCAGCCCGGAGTGGGCAGCCATTCTCACCACCTGTGAGCTTATCTCTCTTCCGCTACCTCCTGTGCTTCACGGTTGGGAGGCGCTCTCTTTACGCCCTCCTCATCGCCCTATCGCCACAGAACCCGTTGACGGTCCAAACGTCTTCTCGGATGCTACAAAGGCTCAGTGAGCCGCCGTATATATCCCTGAGAAGAGCATCCTGCAGGTCTATGATACCGAGTACTCCTCTGCACAGAGGAATGAGCTTTTTGCTATCACCATGGCTCTGAAACTTCTACCGCTAGAGCCCTTTAACCTTATAACTGACAGTCTTTACTGTGCCAATGCGCTTTGCGACCTCCCTAATGCGCTCATTAACACCCGCTCTAGTCCTATCGCTTCTCAGCTAGCGACAGTCCAAGCTCCTTGTTTAGTCGTCCCTTTCCTATCTTTGTGTTGCATGTTCGTTCCCACACGTCTACCATCGGCCCTATTTTCCAGGGCAATGACATAGCAGATCGTGCTTTATTATGCCCTTTGCAGACCGAGGCCTGTACCGCACATGCGAAATACCATTTATCCGCCCGGTCCTTAAGTCACCTGTATGGCCTTACTAAGGAGGAAGCACGGCAGATAGTAAAACACTGTGTTGGGTGTGCCCCTTTTCATCCTCCTCTGAGGGAAGTAGCCGTCAACCCTCGGGGGCATAAGCCTAATGCCCTGTGGCAAATGGACGTCACCCACCTTGGCCGTGCCCTCATACATGTCTCTATAGACACCTACCCGGGCTTTATCTTTGCGACCGTACAACCCGGTGAAGCAGCCCGCCATGTAACCGCCCATCTTCTCTGCAGTTTTGCACATCGTGGGGTTCCCAGCGCCATAAAAACCGACAATGGGCCCGCATACACCTCACGGGCCTTTGTGCTGTTCTGCCAGGAATTTGCTATCACTCACGTCACTGGCATCCCCTATAACCCCACTGGCAAGGCCATCGTTGAAAGAGCCAACCGCACCCTGAAAACTCTCCTTCTTAAACAAAAAGGGGGAGTTGGTGGTCGCCTTACGCAGGGACAGCTGGCACAGGCCGTCTACACCCATAACTTCCTGCAGTTCAGGGATGACCACACCACCCCGGCTCTACGCTTTTACGCAGGGACTAAGGTATCCATGAGCCATCCACACCATAAATACGCCCATAAACCACATCAAGCATCCCCGAAAACCTGCTTAATGAGAGCACGGGTGATGTGGAAAAACCCAGAGGGTCAGTGGCAGGGTCCAGGTACTGTCACAGTGAGGGGGCAGGGTCATTTGTGTGTTCTGCCAGATGGTGAAACAGAGGGACGAGGCATCTGGGTCCCCACCAGATGGACTGTGGAGATCCAAGAAGCGGAAAGAAAGGAAGCGGAAGCGTGGAAGCCGAGGACGCAGACAGCTGAGAGCGGAGAGGAAGCAGACTGCCGAGAGCAGACCGGAAACAGGGGCGTGCAGGTCGCGTGTTCCTCACCCTCCTGCTGACGAGCGCTGACCTGGGCCTACTTCCCCCCGCGGGTGGGGGCTCTGGGGATGCGTGCATTTATCAGTACTTGGATAACTGTGGTAATTCTAGACTGGCAGCCTTAGAACAGACTGTGCTATGGCTAGGTGATGAACTGCAGCTCACCCAACTCTATCTGCAACTCCAATGTCATTACAAGTATGTGCCTCTCTGTGTTACCCCGCTTCGGGTTAACGCTACTAAGGGCACTCGCTTTTCCGGCGATTGGCCGAAGGTGAGGGCAGCCCTCCAAGGGGTGCTTCTTGCCAAAAATGCCTCCAGCGCATACACAACATCTCTGCACACTTTGGGGAGGGCCGTGCCAAGGAGGCCATGGACTTGACCCAGTGGCTTGAGGACCTTGTGAGCTTCCAATGGCTCACCGCCTTCCTGGGGCCCATGGCTTTCCTCATCCTCCTCTGCCTTTTCCTGCCCTGCCTATTGTGCTGCATTTGCTCTATGCTGCGCCGCGCTATCCTTGACGCCAAGGCCAATCTCCATGCCCTTAACCAGACCCCGAGGGACCACCCTGCCATAGAGACCTCCCCTCTGTAAACAAAAAGGGGGAGTTGTTAGGGCCCAGCTCTGGACCATGGCCTCCTGTGGGGTAGTAAGAGACGCCTGGAGGTTAGTACCTGCCCAAAAGGGTACTGGGAGTGCCTCAGTAACAGTGAGGAGCTCCACCTACGAAGGAGGAACATGGGAGGAGCTCAGGCAAGTTCCACCCACGAGGTGGAGCTAGGGCTATAAGAGCAGGACCCGGGGGTGTCTGGGAGAGGAGATCAGGAGTCGGGCAGGAGAGAGAGATCAGAGGCTGGGACGATGGGAGGCAGGAGAGCATGTAACCAATAAATCGTGTGCAGCTGCCAACTCGGGTGTTCTGTCTAGTCATTCCCCTCCACCCTCAGAGGGGCCTGAGACGTCCCAAGACCGGGAAGGGTAAGTATCCAAGCGATGGCCCAGGTGTAGAGACCCCAGGCACAAAAGAAGCAAGTTTTTACTTCATATTTTTATATTTGGGTATATATTTATAACTTCTGAGTAAGGTATATATTTCATATATACTGAAAACTTTTTCAGATATATGAATTTTTTTCAAATATATGATTTTCTCCATTTTGAGTCTGGGACTTCTTTCTATAAATTCTGGTATGATCACTTTCACATCATTTTCCAAATTATCAAATTTATAATTTATATATTTTATAATTTATAATTATATTATAATTTTATAATTTATAATTATATTATTTATATATAATTTACAATACAACACAGGATATGAAGTTTAAAATGTCATAGAAAACAGTGAGAAAAAGAAATGATCTATGTTTTATAATCATGATGACACTATAATATGACCACATCACAATCCAGATGACTTACTTCATGTTTATTAAATTTCATATTTGTTCAGGAGGCATTAATCTTCTCATGCCCAAATCTGTCTATTCAGATATACAACCCCATAGTTGGTTCAGAAATTACTTTGTACATTATGTTTTGTGTACTTACATGTATACATGTTCCAACCCACCCCTATACAACGTCAGTTCCTTGACTGCAGTGACTATTTAAAGCTTAGCACAATGTTTTTTATATAGTAGGTGTTTAATCAGTGTTTATTGAATTGAATTATTTTTTTTAATGTCTGTAGAATGTGTGGATTTCACATAGTTCTTGCACCAATGGTGTCATATAAAAAAATCTGTGCTTTAAAAATGCACCATATTCCCCCTTATGGTGTTGAAGATGTAAGAGATTCTAGAAGTGGACAGTTATATATGTTGTTAGACAACAAATATATTGGTTGTTTTCACTGGACTATATTTTTGTTTTCAACTCTGTTACAAGGAAAGGCTCACCTGGTAAGGGAGAGGGAGGAACATATCGGTTAAGGAAAAAGCATCAATAAAATTCTTTTAAAAGGTGACTTTGCTCACCCCCAAATTATCACATTCCATAAAAGAAATCATCTTCATTGGGGTAAATGCATTCCAATAAGTATACAGTAGATTGTACAGTCACAAGAAGAATGCAGCATGTCACTTCATAAGAAAATCACTTGAATGATTCCCTCTCCATCCTCTTTCATGATAAGTTTATCTAATAAAATTGAAAGGGGAAATGATTGGGAGAAGGAATTATAGGTTAATTGTTATCACATTACACTTTTAAAATGCTAGCCTATTTGGCACTCCATGACAGATGCCTCATAAGCAACCTGTCACAAGTGAACAAAGAAGTTTAATTTGCAGATGAACCAATTCTAAACTATAGTCATAAAATCAGTTCTGGTTGTTTCTTAATAATGAGCTGTCATATGGCAAGATTATAGTTTGCTTTGACAACAAACTTACTTGTATTAAAGGCCAATGATACATTTAAAGATTCCACATTTCCTTCAATGGCCTGTGTAAACAGTTTGGGCCCTTCAGTTTGCTTTGCATCTTGCACAAGGTATAACTTTGAAATCTTTCTTAAAAAATTATTCCATAGGTTGCAAATAGAAAGGCCTCACTGTTAACAAAAATCTTTGCCATTTCTTTTTATAACTAGATTATTATTTATCAAGAACAGGCTATCATCTTTTTTTTTTTCTGGTACCCTCTCTCCACACTCCACACCCCTACCTCTGCCCCAGGTATACCATAGTGTTCAGCAGCATATTGCCTTATGAATCTTCTCCAAGTACCCAATTATCCTGCTGCTCTGGCCTTGTCATTACCCTGACAGCCATGCAGCATGCAGCCCATGCTATCAGAGGTGAAAGATTGTACATCCTAGATTCCTCATCACATTTCCATCACAACCTAGAGTGGGAGAAGCACATAGAGGCATTGAAAACTCAGGTTTGTTAGAGATGCTAAATAGGTCAAAGATGACTTGAAATAAAAGGCTGAGGTGAAAATTAAAACAAAAGAAAACAAAACAAAGCATTGAGAGGTGCCAGTTTGGTCCACACAGGTGCTGGTGCCATCCTAGGGTAATACCAAGATTCCTCTCCTGTGCACAATTTAACCATTGTAAGGAGAGACATCTTACAATCAGACTGATTTTAACTGAGATCAATTTAACAAGTGCCATCTTCTACAAAGTCCTTCAATTGATTGAAAACCAGATGAACCTTTTGTAAGTGCTGACACTTTTTTTTCAACAGGGTGATTTTTCTGAAGTTTTGGGTGATAACTTAATATATTTGCATAATACAGTTTTTGGTTCTTTTTGTGTTTACATGTTTGTTTTAAAATGAGAAATATTTGGGTCTTAGACAACTAAGGTGCAATATAACTCAGTGGATTACCCTGCATTAGTCATCACAAATAAACATTTATTAAACACCTCTAGTTTACATGGGATTGTCTTAGACACAGAAATCTTAGCTACAAGGTTGGGGTCAGAAGTCAGGTTAGGAAGGGTGGCCGTCAGTAGAGTATCTAGATATAATTCACACTGTTATTTACAGACTACAGCTGGTATTGGTAAGAGAAGTGGAATTGAGGGTAGGGGTTCCTAATTTGAATCTTGACCTTAGTACGCTCTACACTACCTAAATGTGTTACTGTTGTTCAGTTGTTTCAGCTTTGTCTGACTGTTTGTGACCTCATTTGGGGTTTTCCTGGCAGAGATACTGGAGTGGTTTGTCATTTCCTTCTCCAGCTCATTTTACAGATGAGGAAACTGAGGCAAGCAGGCTTAAGTGTCTTGCCCGGCATTACACAACTAGTAAGTGTCAGGCTGGATTTGAACTCAGGTCTTCATGAATCCAGGTTCTGTGCTACTGTGCCACCTAGCTGCACACATAAATATAGATGGCATTTAATATCTTTGAGCCTCAGTTTATTCACCTATAAAATGGACATAATGCTTACAATAATTAACCCCTAGAGGAATCTTGTGAGAAAACCCCTTTAAAAGGGGCATATAAAGGTGATTTTTATTATATATTATATGCTACAGACAAAAAAAATTTATATAAGTCTTCTTCCATATACTGTAGCTAACAGGTCTTCCTTAATAAGTTATCAGACAAAAAGACTTATTCTATACCATTACAATTTGATTGGCAATTTATCCAAATCATTGTAATGATGAGCACTATTATAATGGGGTTACACTGTAATTTCCATGACTGTCTCAGGCTGACCTTTCTATTGTTGAGCCAGCCTATTCAGGGCTCACAATTACAATGGACAATTTCCTTTCTGATGTAATTGCTAAATGATGACTTCAAAGGCAGAAAAAAATAGAAAACACAATTAAAGAAAAAGAACAGAATAGAATTACACACATGATGGTAAACAGTTCTTTGTCACCTCTAAGGACAGAATAAAACCTTTCTTCAGAGCAGGTACTGTCTTTTGCCTTTCTTAGTACCCCGCTGCTTAGCACTGTACCTGGCATATAGTAGGTAAGATAGAGCAGGAGACGGAGCACTGGGCCTAGAGTCAGGAAGACTGAAATTCAAATATGACCTCAGACAAATCGCTAGCCATGTTACCCTGGGCAAGTCACTTAACCTGTTTCCCTCAGTTTCCTTGTCTGTAAAATGGGGACAATGATAGCACCTATCCTGTAAGGTTGTGAAAATCAAATAAGAAAATAATTAGTAGTTAGCACTTGACATAATGCCTGGAACACAGTCATATGTGTGTATGTACACACATATGTGTGCGTATATATTTGCATATCTGCATATGGATGTATACACATATACATATATACACATACATGCATATATACATACTACACACACACACACACACACACACACACACACACACACATATATATAAAGAGAGAGAGAGTTGTTGTTGTTATTGGGTCCTTTCACTCATGTTTGACTCTCCATGACCCCATTTGGGGTTTTCTTGGGAAGGACATAGAGTGGTTTGCCATTTCCTTGTCTAATACATGCATGTACATGTATATACATATACATAGGTGTAAATGTGTATCCGTGTATATACATGTATATGTATACACAAATACACACATGCACATATAAGCTATTACTATGATTATTATTATTATTATTATTATTATTATTATTATTATTAAATACTTACTGACTGACTCACTGGTAAATTCCACGAGGGCAGGGACTATGTCTTATCTACACTTTGTTTCTCCCCCAATATGTTCTCTATATAGCAGGCACTTAATTTTTTTCTGAGCTGAATTGAATGAAATGTTTTATAAATATGAATTGGTATTATTATTACTATTTTGTTAATCAAATTATTTCGCTTGGGGTAGTTCATCAATTTCATTTCATTTCTATTTTTTCATGCTTCAAATGTATGTTCCATGAACTGAAAAGATGTTGGGTAGAAAGAAGGGAACTCATCTGCGCCACAGAAATGCCTGGATATTATTGCAAAGTACCATGAAGAACACTTAAATTAGCATTTGGGTGGGCAAGGGTTCTGCTAAAGTAGCCCAGCCAAGGAAGAAGGATTGTCTTTGGAGCTTACAGTACTGCTTCTTTTTTTCTAAATTGAATTTTAAAGCCAAATAACATTCTTTAGGGAAGAATAGAATTTGCAAGATTCTGTATTCAATTTCATAAGCATTTACTTATGGATTTGATACATCTCACCCTAGAGACAGTTATACTTTAATGGTGAGTGAAATGATCTACTACATCAATTTTGCTGAAAGCCCTTTAGCATAAAAGCACAGAACTGTATACACTGGAAATTTTTATTTTACTAAAGCACCAGCAACTTCTATCTTCTATCAACCCGCTCTTCCATGTTGTCATGTGTTAAACTAGAAACACAAACAACAGTTGTATGAAACGTACCATCTATATGCCCCCTTTGACTTCCCGTTCGTGAAATTTGGTAAAGTAAAACTGCATTAATGAACAATAGGAGAGAAGAGAAGTGTGATGTAGAATGTCTCATTATGAAAATATTTGAGGAAAGCAGGTTCGTGAAAAATCACAGATTATATCATTTTAAACCTGGAAGGGACATTTGAGATAACCAGGTGCAGTCTTCTCATTCTGTTGTTGTTCAGTTGCTCAGTCATGAGCAACTCTTTGTGACCTGTGACTCATAATTTCCATAGGGTTTTCTTGGCAAAGATACCGGAGTGGTTGGTCATTTCCTTCTCCAGTGGATTAAGGCGAACAGAGATTAAGTGACTTGCCCAGGGTCACGCAGCTAGTGTCTGAGGCTGGATTTGAACTCAGGTCTTCCTGACTCTAGGCTCAGCACTCTAGCCACTGGGCTTCTCATTTGACAGATGAAGAAGCTAAGACACAGATTTGTTTATAAAAAGAACAGAGATTATTTAGCATTCAAATATATTGACATTTGAGCTCTACATCTCCTTGCTACCTTCTTCTCTTACCTCTCTTTCAAAAAGGATTAAATACTATGCAAAATTGTGAAGTGAGCTAATTCTACTGTAACCTCTGCATCAAATTAGACCCGGAAACTGACATGGCAAATGGTGTTCACCTTGGGGTCCTCAGTCGCCATAAACATCTTTATGCCTTGTTTTGTCCCTGGAAACATCAGAATTTGTTTTGTGTCTTTCTAAGTAACTGCAGCTCACTTGCAAGTACTCTAGCTAACAAGTTATCTATGTAGAAGGCAGGTTATTTAACCCAATGAAAAAAAAAAGCAGAATGATCTCATACCTAAACCACTGGACAGTCAGGAAAACTCTTCCCCTACCCCATTCATCTTTCTGAAAGGCCTTCAATAATCCTCTCCCCAAGTCCCATCTTCTCTGTGGATCAATATTGTTCATATAACTTACAGTACAATGGTATGATGGGGGTCTAGTTTGCTCCTCAAGTCATGTTTTTCCACCCTTAAGTCATGTAGTTTCTTTCCCTTTGAGAGTCATGCAAAAGGGGCACTCATCATGATGACCTCTCTCATGTGGTCCTCATGGGGCTGAGCATTTCTGCTTCCTCACCTACATGCAATCAATCAAAAAGCATTTATTAAGCACCTATAACATGCCAGGCACTGTCATAAGAGCTAACCATACAAAGGAAAACAACTCCTTCCCTGAATTCTATCAGAAGATACAATATATAGATATATTGATAACCATAAATGAACTAGGTTCACATTCCACTCCTCCCCACTCCCCATACCCTCTTCTCTGCTTCTCTTTTCTCCAAGGGCTATCCTTCCATGTCTCCATAACGCTTCTCGGTACATAATTCCTTTCTAATACTTATCAGCTGTGTAGCCCTGGCAAGTGACTTAACCTCTCTCAGCCTCAGCTTCCTCATCTGTAAAATGGGGATAATGATAGCACCTACCTCTCAAGATCTTTATGATGATCTAATAGGATCATAAACAAAAAGAACTCCACAAACTTTAAAGCATTGAGCAGATGGTAGCTATGATGATGTCAGTTATTAATTAGAATAAACTAATCCAGGGTATTGTGTTAATGGAAGAAATCTACCCCAAGGTTAGTGATGAATTTTAAATGGGGCTACTCCAAGACAATGACATTTTTGTTGTCTGACTCACAGGTGACTGTATATATATTGGGAAATTTCAAGCTTGTGGGAAAGAATTTTTTTCTTCTGTCTAGCCAGCTTTCCAACATGCCTAAAATTATGCTATATTGAATATGCAGACAGAATAGAGCTGGTTTGATTTTCAAGAATTTTATAAACACATTTTGGCTTAGAAAGGATTTGGTAAGAATAATGTGTAATTAGCTCATCTGTATACAGATTAAGGGTTGCTGGCTTCTGTTTACCTATAATTATATCACAAATAGAAACAGTTGCTTCTTTAAAAATTTAATAGAACTGAACGAACAATTATTAACAAACACAAACATTTCATTATACAAGAAAGGACAAAAAATAGAATTGTATAGGAAACTATGAACTTGCCTTACATAGCTAGCTTTTGGTATCAGTTAAATTTAGAAAGTAGGAACGAAATCAGCACCTTTGTTTTTCTCTTCTGGTGTTCTAATTTGTACGTATTTTTTATGTTTTTGTTGATGCTCTTTACTTTCTTTTTTTATTTTCTTTTTCCTTTTTTTTTTGGAGGCAATCGACCTGCCCAGGGTCACACTACTAGTAAGCGTCTGAGGCCAGATTTCAACTCAGGTCCTCCTGACTCCAGGGCCAATGCCTATCCACTGTGCCACCTAGCTGCCCCCATCTCAATGATTTCTAATTAAATTATTGCTGCTGACCCTCAAAAGGAAGCCTTACCTTAAACACATAATGCAAAACAAATCTGCACATCGGGCCTGTCTGAAAATGTGTCTCATTCTATAATTCACGCCCATCACTTCTCCGCTAAGAGGAGGGAACAAGGCTTCATCATCAGTCTTCTAAAGCCATGCCTGCTTATCACGTTAACCAAAGTATGGTACATAAGTCAAAATGGCTACTTATTGTTTGGAAATGCCATGCGGGTAAACATTGCTCTCACAAAATTGTTCGCCCTATTAATCTGTTCAGCAGACACTTTTTCCAGAATTATTATAAAGTTTAACCCTAGTCTAGGTCCCTCTAAGTTACATATTGACTATTATAAATACTCAAATTAACTACAAAGGACCAATGAATATGTATCCAGAGAAAGAACTGATAATACATGCATATATATAGACATATATAGACAAATGTATGTATAGAATGATTTTACATATAGTATATATACATGCATACATATTTGTGTCTAATGGTAGCCATTTTTAGGGTGGGGGAGGGAAAAAAGGAAAAAAGCTACACAATAACTTCATCATATATTTAAAAGTAATAGCAAGTTGTACATAATAGATCTGCAGTTTCATGTGCAAATATCTTTCTTTCTATTCTACTATGTTATGGAAAACCTTGTTTTATTTCTTAAGATCAGAATAAAACAAATATATATATATATATATTCATATATATGTAAAAAATAGCTTCTGAATATTCAAATGATGGGTGCACTCTGTTTAAAGCATACCTGATATATGAAAATCTATATTTTTAAACCAGAGAACTAAGGGATAATTATTTTCTTTAGAAAAGCATTTTATTCTCAATATTTTATCAGCTTTCATTAGTCAATAGTTTGACCAGTGAAACTAATTTCATTAGTTTATAACACAATTTTACTTAATAAAGCAGAAAGAGACCTGGGTTATATGCCACGAGGCCCCTGCAACACAAGTCTTGCCTCCATTATCTTTTACCAAAGTGGCCTTGAGCAAATCAGTCCTAGGCAAGGCAAGGTAAGGCAAAGTAACAAGTATTTATTAAATACTTTCTATGTGTCAGACACTGTGCGAAGCTTTGGGGATACAAATATAAGCAAAAAAAAAAAAAGAAAGAAAGACAGTTCCTGCCCTCAAGGAGCTTACGTTTTAATAGGAGGAAGATAACAAACAAGATAGAGCTGAAAAGGGAAGGGGTCCAAATTGGGCAGGGGGAAGGTGTATAGTGTCAAAGATCTGAAAGTCAGAGGTGGAGCCAGGAGAAGAATAAAGATTGGGGAATCCAGATCCCACCACAAAATGGAGGTCCCATGAGGGTCTTACCAATGAGAGAAGGGGGCTAGAGTGATGGAAAGATATTTCTTGGGAAGAAGGCCCTAGGTACTGAGGGAAGTTCCAGGATGAAATTGCAGCTAAGGCAAAATCTGGAGTCGTTATCAGAGCAGGTCAGGAAATGAAGACTGGCAGACCCTGTCCTTTTCACAAAATAGAGACCTCGGGCTCCTCACTTGTAATATAAGGGGAGCGTACTCCACGATCTTTAAGGTATCTTCAGCTCTCAATCCCATAATACTCCTTTCTAGGAACAAATGCAGTATAAAAAGTGAGATACGCCTGTAGTGGTACCCAAATTAATTATGACTGGCTATTCATAACTGTATGAGTTGTATAATTAAATCAATTATAACTTTACCTCTATGAGGAATTGGTTCAAAAAAATCCCAAAGGAAAAGAAATGAGACAGAAATGTAAAAAGCATCAAGGACACCAAATTACTTAGATTATTTTAGACAAATTAATAACTGTGTCTGGAGAGTCATACTTTAAAATACTCAGTGTGCATCTTCTTATGTTTGCATGTGTTTAACTAACTTTAACTAAAAGCCAAGCTTTATTTAACAATGTCAATGGAATGAAAACAAAACGAAATTTTAAAAGTGCTCATTTCATTCAGTAAGAGCTCTGTGAATGAAAGCAAAGAACCACAATCCCTGGGGTATTTCTGGGGCTTCAGAGGGAGCTCATTTTGATGCACAGTTGACATGCTGCTGCTCAGACTCTCAACTGGACAGTAGCTTGAGAAGGCAGAAAGCTGGGAAGAAGGATTAGGTTTCTCCAGCTGGCACTCAGAATGACCCAAGGCTTATATTCAGACATGTATCCATGACCTCCCATCATTATTATCAAAGCTAAACTGGCAGGACCAGCCCTACCAACATCCCTAAAACATATGTGGGTCAACTAATCCCTTTCAGCCTGTTGCCATTTTTTGTCTTCTTTCCCCTGAAGCCTTACCACTGATGTTCACTTTAACCTTATAGTTCCATATGGTGGGAACAGGGAACTCACATGGTGTGATTTGTCCTATGCCTGGCACTGGCCAGGTATGGCCCTGGCAGGAGAGACATTCAAAAATCCCTGAAAAGAAAGAACATAACATTAAGATTTATGACCTCTGTTATAGCAAGAGGTCTGGCAGGAAACAAAATCAGCAGTTAATCTGCCAAGCGAAAAAAATGCAGCCCTTTTGCTGGTTGTTATGAAGCATTCAGTTGTTTTATGGTGGGAGTCTATCAAATTCAATACATTTTACATGATTGCAAATTTCTTAAAATATGAAGAAGCTATAATCGTGGAACAATGAAGGACGGCATTGCTTTGCAATAAGAAAACATGTTATTCTGCTGTAAATCCCATGTTTTCCTTTGTAATAGTAACAAGACATCAAATGCTATCAATGCAATTTTTAAAAATATAAATGAATATGTATGTTTTAATGTGCATATGAAAAGGTAATAAGTGTCTTATCTTCTTTCAGGGGGCGAATGTCTAGCATATAAAATACAACCTTCCGGGCAAAGGTATCCATGAATGTCTGTGTTAATTTAACAGAAATTATCCATTATTTCTCCCACCCCAGACAAGTAAATGCCCTACAATAAAGGCACAGAATGAGAACTGACTGACTCATTTCTTTTTATTTTTGCTTAAGCTTTGTTAAATGCAATCTGAGACAGAATAGCTCTCTTGAATGAAACACAAGATGACACTTGGGACGTGGCAAGTGTGCTCCAATCATCAGGAATTGGGCAAGGCTGATGGGTTGCTCTGCTGCTTACTGCAGAAAAGAGCATGACCTTATCAGATTTTGTGAGCACATGCCAAAAGCAACCAATAGTACCATCAGATTGCTAGTTCAATCTTGAGCAGGAGCTTTTAATAGCCGGTAAGCACTTGACATGCTGTGCTTGTGTATATATGTATGTGTGTGTATATGTGTAGAGGCAAATGCATATACATATATATACATACATGCATGTGTGTGCATAGGTGTGTGTGTGTGTGTTTATAAGATCACAGGATTTACAGATGAAAGGGACATGGGGACTATATAGTTTAGACTTCTCATTTTAGAGATGAAGCTAAGGTAAAACATATACATATACTAGGAGAACGTGAATTCATTGCTAAAAGATGACAGATGCATCCAAATCAAGTTATTTACCAGCAAATAGCCGATTTCCAGTTCACAGAAATATATAGGGGGAAATGTGAAAATGTGTTTTATTTGATTAAACCTTTATATTATCTCTGTAGATGCTTTGCCATGTAAGCCTTCACTGCCTCATGGCTCAACTACCCTGCCCCCACCCTTTTCTGTCTCTTAACACCTTTGTACCAGCTTCCTCCTCCCTCCTCAACCTTTATGGAGATTGCTAGGGTCTGACTTGGCTCTTTTCTTGGCATCTGAACATCTCTCCCTACCCTAAGTAATACTGATTTTGTTCCTGATGAAAAATAAATTCCCAGTTTTGCCTCCACTTTGCTGTGAGCAATAATTACACTTTACACACAAAATCTGGGACATAATGCTAATTAAAATAATATTTACTTTAGTTCTTTGTTTTTAAACCTAGAGTACATCAATACTCTCCCTACCTTCCTGGGCATGGAGGAGAGTAGTTTCTCTCTCTGCTCCCACCCCTGCACTGGCCAGGCCCCCCCTTTTCCGTACAGATGGCACGGCAGTCTCTTATGCATATTTGTAGTCTCTGTAAAGGAAAATCCCTATATTCAGGCTTCCAAGAGCAGCTAAGAATGAGCCCAAAGTGAAATTCTGTAGTCTTGAGTACAATCACAAACAGGAAAGAAAATATTCATGCAAGTAAGAAGACAATCACTTGCCTGTAAGTGACAATGTTGTTTTAGGTGCCATAAGCTAATATTAAATAGTGACTTTGTCCCATACCATGGTTGGCTTTTGTTTGTTTGTTCCTTTTTTTTGTTTGTTTGTTTTGTTTTGTTTTTCTTGTCTCTGTGACAAATCAGGGTTAAGAGATGGGAGTTGAGAGAATTCAGGGACTGAGATGGGAAACAATACATTCATAGACACATTTTCATGTTGAAAATTCTTAGAGGCAGGATTGGGACCATTTTGTTGTAAAATAGAAGAAATTAAGCCTATTTTTGTACTGAAAAAATGTACCTACTATGTAATTTTATACCTACACTGTCACTTCTTCTTTCCTGGCTTCAGTTTCCTTATCTGAAAACCAATCTGTGAAATCAAATAAGATTCTTTAGCTTTGGGCAGGCATAGAAATGCCTCACTCTCTAAAAGAAAGACCCAAAAGTAGGAGAGGAGGAGACAAAGGAGGTGTCATTGCCAAGAAGTTTTGAGAAATGGGGGAGGGGGTTTGAAGTAGCTTTCAGGAGATGGGTTAAATCTCAGCAAAGTAGGACACTTGGTCATCTGAAGAGGTAGAGGGGCTATGCATTTAGATACTTATGGAGAGAGAGAAAAAAATTTTGAAACAGCTGCCATGGGAAATGAAATGAAGAGACATTGAGAGTAGTGTGGGAGGATGGTTCAGCAACAGTGAGGGCACCACTGAGGTTCTGTGTCAATGGAATTTCATCATTTTCTCCACTGAAATTCAGGAACTTGTAAGCAGGAATGGTGGAACAAAATGGTAGAGGTTATTCAGAGCTGAGGTTTAGCAAGAAAGGAGCTTCAGGGAAACCAGGGAAGTCTAAAGCAGTGGCTCATGAAATATTAAAGTGGCTTCCATCTGCTGAAGACTAGATGGGAAGGTGAAAACTAGAAGACAGGTGAATCCAGAGTGGGGAAACTAAAGAAGGGTCAAAGAACCAGAAGTTACAATTAAAGCAAATAGAAAGTTTAGTATAGGTGAGGGAAGGGGAAGGGTAGGAAGATGAGAAATGATGGTCAAACAGTAGAGTTTCCACAATCAGGATCTTAGGGGATGGTGACATCTAAAATGTGACTATGTCAGTCTGTTGCTAAAGTGGGGTGGAAAAGAAAGTCAGTGGCATTAAGTACATTGAACAACTGTGTGGTCTGGGTATAACAGGATTGATCAGTATGAATGAACAATGAAGCCTCCAAGAATTATGACAGGAAGGTGTAAAAAGACTTTAAAATATGTACTAAAATCATTGAAAAAGTAGAGAAAATAACTTGGAGGGATAGTGGATAATGGCAGCAAGGATATGGCTGATGATAGCATAGTATTATATGTGGATAAAATGGACTTGAAAAGAATATTAAGGAAGAAAGGTACAGGAAAAATCTGGAGAAAATATGTGGGTAGCAGAGAATTTGCCAACTCCTCCTTTGCAGCCCCAAGTCACCTAAATTGGCAATTGACTTCCCCTCTTCTAACTTCATATAGTACTTTGCTTTCATCTCTCTCACACAAGCAGCATGCATTATTTTATATTATATATCTCTACATCTACTATTATATATACATATATACACACAAATATATATGTACATATATATCATATATGTACATATAGATATATATATACACATATAAAATATTCTTTATCTATACCAGAAACTCCATGATGGTTAATATTCAATCTTATCTAAACTTTCCACCTTCCTCAGTGCCCAGTGCTGTACCTTGAATGCAACAGGTACAGTTAGGGAAGAAATGTCGTATTAAAAGAATGCACATTTCTTGAGGACAAGGAATGTCATTTTTGGATTTGTATACCTAGTACTCAGCACAGTGGCTGGCACATTATTAAGTGAGTAATAAGTACTTATAGATTGGCTGATTGGATAGAATGCTGGAGGGAGTCCTTACTTTAAATCCTGCCTTAGACATTTAAAAGGTGTGAGATACCATGCAAATCACTTAGCCTTTCTGACCTCAGTTTTCTGAACTGTAAAATGAAAATTATAATAGTAGCACCAACCTTAAAGGGTTGTCATGAGGATCAAATGAGATAATATATGTAAAGCTTGAAAACTTTGAATTATGTGGTATAATTGTTTGATTAATTGAGTTGAATGGAGAGTTATGTTTCCCAAATAAGAAAAGCCAAGTAGAGAAGAGGACACAAATTACTACTGAAATAATATACTATGGAGCCAAGATGGCAGAGTAAAAGTAGTGACATGCTTGAGCTATCCTCCAAACCCCTCCAAATACCTGTTCTAGAGCAGCAGAACACACAAAAAGACAGAGTGAAACAAATTTCCAGCCCAAGACAGCCTGGATGGTTGATTGGAAAGGTCTGTTATGCTGGGCTAGGAGAAGAGCTCAGTACAGCATCACAAAGACTGAGCCTCAACGAACCTGGAACAGGCCTTAGAGGACTGAATCAAGGGGAGTTGTGGTGGTTTCCAGACTTCTCAACCCACAAATACAAAACACAACTTAGAAGGTCAGTAGGAAAGTTCTGTTGGACCTCAGTGAGAGAGGAACTAAGTCTGGCCCCGGTCCTGGTATAGTCCCTGGGTGGTGGCTGCTTCCAGAGCTCTTAGCCCATAGACAGAGGGGAAATCAAGTGGCTGATGAGATGGGGATTGCAGGGATCTCTTTGCTGGTGCTGAGGCAGGATTCTCTTGCTGTGCCCATGCTTGGATCTGAGTTGCAGTTCTGGATGGCAGTCCTGGGGCGAGGAGGATCATTGTGGCGGTGGTGAAGAGAGAATGCTCTTCACATTTCCAAGGCATAAAAGAATGCTTGTGATCACTCATAGACCAGAGCACAGGCCAGGAAAGGAGTAAACACCTTGCCTTTGATCATACGACCTTGGAAGAACTGAAAATTTACAGGTCCTAGAAGTACCTCTGAAAACAGCTGCACAAAACCCCTGAAACTTGGGACAGTACATTCTCCACACTGGAAGCAGACCCTCCCTTAACAAAGAGTTTAAAACTCAAGTAATTGGCTGGGATCATGAGCAAACCTCGCAAAAAATGTCAGACCAACGAATCTTTCTTTGGTGACAAAGAAGATCAACACATACAACCAGAACAAGACAACAAAGTCAAAGCTCCTACATCTAAAGCCTCCAAGAAAAATATGAATTCGTCCCAGGCCATGGAAGAGCTCAAAAAGTATTCTGAGAAGCTAGTAAGAGAAGTAGAGGAAAAACTGGGAAGAGAAATGAGAGTGATGCAAGAAAATCATGAAAAACAAGTTAACAGCTTGCTGGAGACCCAAAACAATACTGAAGAAAATAACACCTTAAAAAATAGCCTAACCCAAATGGCAAAAGAGGTCCAAAAAGCCAATGAGGGGAAGAATGACTTAAAAAGCAAAATTGGTCAAATGGAAAAGGAAGTCCAAAAGCTGACTGAAGAAAATACTTCCTTAAAAATTAGAATGGAGCAATTGGAAGCTAGTGACTTTATGAGAAATCAAGGCACTGTAAAACAAATTCAAAATAATGAAAAAATAGAAAACAATGTGAAATATCTCATTGTAAAAAACAACAGACCTGGAAAATAGATCCAGGAGAAAGAATTTAAAAATTATTGGACTATCTGAAAGCAATGATCAAAAAAAGAGTCTAGACACCATCTTTCAAGAAATTATCAAGGAAAATCGCCCTGATATTTTAGAACCAGAGTGCAAAATAGAAATTAAAAGATTCCACTGATCACCTCCTGAAAGAGATACCCAAAGGAAAATTCCTAAGAATATTTTAGCCAAATTCCAGAGTTCCCAGATCAAGAAGAAAATATTTCAAGCAGCCAGAAAAACACAATTCAACTATTGTGGAAACACAAACAGGATAACACAAAATTTAGCAGCTTCTACATTAAGGGACCAGAGGGCTTGGAATATAATATTCCAGAGGGCAAAGGAGATAGGATTACAACCAAGAATCACCTACCCAGCAAAACTGAGTATAATCCTTCAGGGGGAAAATGGATATTCAATGAAACAGAGGACTATCAAACATTCTTGATAAAAAAACCAGAACTGAATAGAAAATTTGACTTTCAAATACAATATTGAAGTGAAACATGAAGATGTAAACAGGAAACAGAAATCATAGGAGACTTATTAATATTGAACTCTTTATATTCCTGCATGGAAAGATGATATTTGTAACTCCTGAGACCTTTGTCAGTATTAGAGTGGTTGGAGGGAAAAAAAATTATATGTATGTATGTGTATATATTCATATATAGAGAGACCAATAGATAGATAAATACAGGGCACAGGGTGAGTTGAAGATGAAGGGGTGATATCTGGAGAATAAAATTAAGGGTGAGAGATTATACTGCGAGAAGGAGAAAAGAAGAGGTAGAATGGGGTAAATTATCTCACATAAAACAAAAAAGAAAAGGTTTTCATGGGGCAGCTAGATGGCACAGTGGATAGAGTACCAGCCCTGAAGTTAGGAGGACCTGAGTTCAAATCCAGCCTCAGACACTTAACACTCACTAGCAGTATGACTCTGGGCAAGTGACTTAACCCCATTGCCTAACCAAAAACAAACAAACAAAAAAAGGATTTTACAGTAGAGGGGAAGTGGGGGAAGGTGAGACAGAATGAGTGAATCTTATTCCCATTGGATTTGGCTTAAGGAGAGAATAACACACATACTCAATTGGGTATGGAAATCTATCTTACCCTACAGGAAAATAGTGGGGGAAGGGGACAAGAGAGCAAGGGGATGATAGAGGGGAGAGCAGATTAGGGAGGGGGTAATCAGAAGCAAACACTTCTAAGGAGGGACAGGGTCAAAAGAGAGAATAGAATAAATGGGGGGTGGGATCGGATGAAGGGAAATATACTTAGTTTTTTACAACATGACTGCTATGGAAGTATTTTACATGATTACACATGTATAACCTGTATTGAGTTGCTTGCCTTCTCAATGAGGGTGGGTGGGGAGGGAGGAAGGGAGAAAATTTAGAACCCAAAGTTTTAAAAACAAATGTTAAAAATATTGTTTTCACAAGCAACTGGGAAATAAGATACACAGGATATGGGGTATAGAAATCTAACCTGCCCTACAGGAAAATTGAAGGGGAAGGAGATAAGAGAAGGGAGGGAAAGATAGAAGGGAAGGCAGATTAGGAGAAGGGATATTCAGAGTGAGTGCCATCTTAGGGTTGGGGAAGGGATGAGATGGGGAGAAAATTTGGAACTCAAAATCTTATGAAAGTGAATGTTGATAACTAAAAATAAATAAACTAATAAAAATAAAAAAGATAAAATTAAAGAAATATATTCATTTCCAATATGTTATAGAGATATGGTAAGAACTTAATAAAGTGAGATAAGACAGGAACTTTCTGGAGTGAATATGTGTGTGTGTGTGTATGTATGTTTATATAAACCAGCACAGACCCTCATGATAGTCATCTTACATTTTGTTTTGTCCTATTTTGTCACAAAATCAGCAGACTCTTATCCTATTCAATACATATATTGGCAGAAAACCAAACTATACCAAAATATTCATGCTAGATCACTGCCTTAATTAAGCACTGGACCTATAAATAGTCTTTTTAAGATTTTTTCTAATCCTATTCAAAACCAGTTTTTGCTAATTTCTTGTATTATGTTTTTGAGAGTTTTCTTTTTTTTGGTATTCCTATTCCTTTGTACATCACAAGAGACAAAAAGAAAAACAACTTATAAAAGTATACTAAATATATATTTCTTCCATTGGAGATATACTTACAATATAATTAATTAAGGAACATTTTTCATGACATAAGGCACTGTTAGGTGCTCTGAAGCTGTGATGATAGGGAAGGACACAAAGACCCTAAGATGGGTCTCATCTCTCAATGAGCTCACAATCTGCTTGGAGACGAAGGACATTTATAAAAAAAGAAACATATGCTGAAAAGTGGGGGAAAAAGGTTAAACATGAGTGCTCTTTGAGAAAAGAAGGAGAAATCATTTTAGGACAACATGATCAAAAAAGAGCTAACAGAGTAGTAGGTCATAAGCTAGACTTTGAAGGACTTTAGAATCTGAAATCACTTTTGAAAACCAGTAGTTCCCACTAAAGATTGTTAAAAATAGCAATTTGAGTCCTTACACTTTTCTTTAAAAAAGATTTCCAAGATATACTCACAGGAATAAAGTCTAAAAGCAATTATTTCAACTGAAATCATTATGATCAGAATGGAACAAAAGTCAACTGTTCAGGATTCCTCCAAGTTTTTCCAATGAATGATTCCTTTCCAAAAGAATAAGTCAGATCATAGCTGTGAGTAATAGACTAGCAACATCACATGGAATCACAGAAGCAAAGAACTTGAGAATTAGAAGGAAACCCAGTGGCTATCTAGTTCAACACATTCAAAAAAGGAATGTCCATTTTGTTATTATGGGCATACTCAACCAGTCATCATTCAGACTCTATTTGAAAACTTCCAAGAAGGGGAAACCCAGCACTTCTTGAGACATTCCACTCCAGCTCCAATTTTCTGGGAGATTGTCCTGAAATCAAACCCTATCTCTTTGTAATTTCTACCACTTGTGCCTGGTTCTGCCCTTTGGTGTCAAACAGAACAAATCTAAGTCCTCCTCCCCATGATAGTCAGCAAAATAATTTTATTTCCCCACCCCACAACTCTTTTCTCCTCTGAACTAAAGATCCCCTGGTTCTTCAACAATTTCTCATAAGATATACAGTCAAAGTCCTTTAGCTAGTTGCCCTTCTTTGGTTACTCTCCGACTTACCAGAGTTCCTGAACTATGGCCCTGAAAACTGAACAGTTACCTATATGATGTCTGATGAAGTCAGAGTATAGTGGAACCTCCCCATGCCTAGAAACTATGCCCCTCTTAGCACAGTTCAAGATTATTTTAACTTTTTTTGGCTGCTACACAGCCATATTGAATTTGTAGGCCAATAAATCTCTCAGATCCTTTTTTTTTTAATTGAAGTGTAACCAAGCATCTCTCATCTTGTAATTGCAAAGTTGATTTTTTTTATACCAAAGTATAAAAATTATCATGTATCCCTATTTGATTTCATCTTCTCAGATTCAGTCAAAGGCCTGTCAAGATTTTACCCAAATTCAGGATTAGGTTTTTACTTGTACAAAATATCAAACACTCCATTTAATCTTGTTTGTAGTTTTCAATTCCTCAGATTATTTTTCTCAAGTATAATTCTACAAATAAATGACATTATTCCATATCATAAATACATGCCTGTGTTGTTATTGCTTGTAGTAAAAAAAAACAATTATAAGGCAACTCTTCTAAGTTTTTAATATAGTCTGCTGAAGTGAAATTTTGATTGCCCTGAAATCCAAACTAAAAGTCATTAAATAGATGAGAAAATAACCTTTGCTTTTATCATGACAGCAATTTATTCATGTAAAAGGCCAAAAGGTTTATTAAAGATGCAACGCTAAAAAATCTTTGAGATTTAATGTACTGTTGTTTTAATAAAAAAGCTCAAAAAGTTCATTGACCACTACGTATTATTGCCAGTCTTTCTCATAGTACTTTTTAAAAATAGATTTTATATTTCAATTATGCTACAGGATGAAGCAAGTGACTAGAGTAGTATATCAACTAGGGTAAACTAAAGAAAGTGGTAGTTAAATATAATGGATGATTTATTTTTAGTGACACTAATACATGTTTCTGCTGTTCTAATTTGATTTGTAAGTCTCTTCATTCAGGATTACAAAGGGCATTCTGCCTGTCAAGAAAGACCGCCTGTTGGGTGATTATGACTTTGAGCTCTTGCTGACACACATCCTGCCTAAATCTTGATGAGAATAAATCAGGAACCAGCAACTAACATATAACAACAGTCACATACAAAAACTCTCATCAAGTGTGTTTAAATGATTCATAAAACAAGACAAGGAAGGGCTTGTCTTTAATGAGATGATTTCAATGAAGAGTCAGGATGTCTTTAGTAATTTTGTTTCCATCTAATGTTTTTAAAAGTGAATCTTGGGATTTCTTGTTTTTAAAAAATTAGTTATAATACTAAAATCATACATTAGTAGTATGTACTTTTTTAAGGTTTTTTTTTTTGTTATTCTACCACCAAAAAATGGTGTTTAATAGAAATGTAACTAGAACATAGTGATCTAGGATTTGCCTCCTTGCATGAAAATAAGAGAAGAGGTATGATTCCATATTTCCTCCTTTCTCCTCACTACCTATACATGGGAGGGAGATAAGTGTGCTTTCCTCCTTTGGCAACTGAACTTGGGCAGAGAAAGCACTATATAGGGCCATAAGGCATAGAAGACTGCCATGAGGAGAAAACACTTGTCTCCAAAATGTTGATATCCTGGGGACAGGAAATGTGACCTATCCCCAATCTCACCCAACCTCGAAATGGCACTTCACAAGGATCCTAAGGTGTCTTTCCCAGAATCCACCTTTCTCTATCATAATACCGGTACTCAGTGGTAGCATACATGGGGTACAGACACCACATGTTGACAAACGTGGGGATCTGAACCTCTGGAGAAGGTACAGGATTAACAGAATTTCTGACCTTCTCTATTCTAAACAACAGAATTTAGCGAAACTGCTGGAATTCCCAATTTGAAGTCTATCAATAAGTGACATTGAAAGTTGGCTAGGATCTGCTGCACATAATCCATATCGTGGCATCAGTACTCCAGAAGCCTAAAGTGAATCATAGAAAAACAAACTTCTCCATAACTCTAGAAAGGAAGTAGTAGCCCCTCCATTCTGGATCAGGAAGCAAATGAGGACACAATCTGAGAAATGCTAGTCTAGAAATCATAATTACTTCCAAAGTTCAGAATGTATTTTGCAACTTGGTAGACAAAATTAAGTGTACCTCTTTCATGTTCTCTTCAGACTTCTGAAGTGGAACCATTCCATAGAATTTAGTAGTTCACATGTCCTTAAATTGTTATTCTGGTTGTTTGTTTATTTTTTAATGATAAAATTTGTCACTAAAACTTTGGCCATGTATCATCTTCAGAGCAAATGGTTAATTCTCAGAAGTTTATAAATCATGAGAATTTGAGGCTCCTGAAGATAAAACATTATCTAATATTTAGGCTAGAAATTTGGAAACAGGATTAGGCCTGGACAGCAAACATGGATACAGAAAGCACAGCCCCAGAATTCAAAGATTTTTACCTTATACAAAGACTAATCTAGAGGAAAATTGGAGTAGATGTAAGCTACACACAGCAGATATAAGCTATTTTTAGGATATATTTTTGTACCAGAAATGGATTTCAGTTCTTTTTTTTTTCCTTTTGTTTTTCATGAGAAGAAGCCGTACATTTCTTTTGGTCTAAGCTACAAGTGTGTGAAGAAATCAGGAATTATCTGAGGTTAGAAAATGTGAGTAAAGAAAGAAAGAAAAACTAAGTTATTCAGTCTTGCACTTATTTAATTAGGGAATACTTCAAGAAGGGCATGGAAGTCTCAATATAATGGATTTAGGTTTCATAGAAGCTTTATTTTCAAAAGGAAAATTTTGATAGCTTTACTAAGTATAACTACTTTGGATATAGAGGAACTGTGTTACTCAGACTTTTCAGAAATAAATTACAAACCCAGTAAAATTTTATAACCTGAAATGGTCATTTAAAAAAATATCCTAATGAAGTACTTTTATTTGTATCCAAACAAGGGATGAAAAAAAAAATGCTGATGTTTAATATTTACATTTTATTACCTGGATCTTCTGGTACTGAAAAGTCATAAGAATGGTGAGTTTTTATGCTTTTTGTTTATTCAGCTTTTGCCACTTTTGCCTTCCAGTCATCACCTCTTACATACAATTCTGAAAGGTTTGTGCAATTGCCAACAGAATGGCAAAGAGCTCAATTCCATTCTAACTCAGTGGAGTTGCTGGTCTCTTCAGTCTGTTTACAAGGCGGTAGGAAATGTCAACCAAAGCTCTTGAAAAGCAATTGGAATAAAAATGTAAACAGTTTTCTTCTTAACTGTCATGACTTTCATCACAATAAAAGCATTCAGCAATGTATAAGTTATAGTACACTATATAAAACACTAAAGGCTATTGGAAGACCACTCTGAAGAATTTTAACACTCAAGAGAAGACCCTTAACAAACCTCAATTATCAAATAATTCAGCATTTGTTATTTTTTAAAATAGGCAGCTATTTGGTGCAGTGGCTAGAATATCAAGCTCAAAGGCAGGGAAACCTGAGTTCAAATTCTGCCTCACGTACTTAGTAGCTATGTGACCTTGAGCAAGTCACATAACCCATCTGTGCCTCATTTTCTTCACCTATAAAACAAAGGGTTTAGATTTCATGGTTCTTAAGTTCCCTTCAGCTCTAAATCTATAATCCCGTTATCTTTTGAAATATTCTGTCAATCAAGTACAGGACTACCACTTGTAATCAAAGGTGTAACTACCTTTTGGTCTACCTACCAATTGGTCTAGAAATGCAATCACTTGAAAATACTAATCAATATCAACTCTGTCAGTAATAGAAAAAGGGTACTATGGCATTACTGACAAAGAATTTGTTTTTGATTTGAATTTTTTCTACTTTTCTCACTTCTACCTGTTAGGCACAACCAGTTAAAAGACTCTGGGGTCAAGTCCTAGCACTCACAAATAATAGCTGCATGACCATCTTTTGGCAAAACACATGGGGGACGTTGGGAAGAAACTGAGAACAAGGAAATGTAGGCTTTAGAGATAAAGAAACATTTCCTAACACTTAAAGCTATCCAGGAGCTGAAAGGCTGATTCAAGAACTAGTGGATTTTCCCATTGTGTAAAGACTTTCATGTCCTTTGTGAAATGTTATCTAATTACACAAGTGTAGAATGAACTTATTACTCCTTTCACATTTTTAACCTCAGTGACTTCTGACTCCTCACAGACCTTTAGTTGGAACTAAATTAAATGCATGGCTTCTTCCCAGACCCTTGAAAGTCAAAAGGGGAAAAGAAATCCTTGAAGTCCACTTTTGTTACAAAAATAGACTTTAAAAGATGACTGTTATTTGCTGCATGTAAACTAAATGGTCCTCTAGAATAGCCTTTGTATAAGGTAAAATCTTTGCATTTTGAAACTGTGCCTTTCTGCATCCAGTTTTGCTCTCCATGCATAATCCAACTAGAGGTCAGTAAGCAAAAATTAGAGGACACCCGTCAGGTGTACTGAGGAGAGGGTTCTTATTCAGGTTTACGTTGGACAAGATGGCATCTGAGGTCTCTTCCAACCATTGGATTCTCTGCTATTTTCTCTGAACCTCAGTTTCTTTATCTGTAAAATGGGAGGGTGTGAAATTGTAGTTGTGTGATTCTGTTGAACAGTGTATCACACAAAATCTCTTCTGGTTTCACCATAATCAGAACCTGAATTTTACCACCAGTCTTCTTTCTTATACCAAAAGTTACCTTCTGATGCCTTCCATCTCACTTCCTTTGACTCACCCAAAAGGGGAGAAAAATAATGCAACAACCTATTTTGATTCCTTCTCTTCAAACTATCTGGTTGTCAAAACTCCTTTTCCCCTCCATTTAGATGTTTTTCCCCCAATAACTACAATATGTTATTGCATTTCTCTGGTCTGTGTTTCAGTTGTTGCTGTTGTCTTGTTATTTGTTTATGTCTGCTCAGCCTTGTCATAATGTGATGTTTCAGCATTTATTTTATTTATTTACTGGGTTTAGATGAACATGCTTTGTTATTCTGAAAACTCTCTGTCTTCTGATCACTAAAGAAAGAGGTCATTTCTAGTCTAGTCACAAAGGGAGGAGAGCTATTCCTGCTGGGATCACCAGTGAAGAGAGAATTTCAGCTCTCCTCTGCTCTGCTGAAGCAGCTAATGAAATACGAGGTCTATAGCAGGCTCTCTTGTAGTGACTTTAAAAGGACGGGCTCAGTCCTTTTGACAGCCAAGTCCAGAGCCAAAGCGGACTTTCGTCTTTTGATCAGAGCAAGGTTTATACTCTGCTTTTGTGATCAGAACATGAATGGAGAGATTTGGGAAATTAAAGAAGTGTTTTCATTTAACCAAAGTGGGGGAGGGGGAACCACCTAGTAGAGTTGATACAAATAAGCATTAGGAAAGCTCTTTATTGTAAGATAGAATCAAAACAGGTTTCTCAGGCTAGGGATATTCATTTTATGTAATGGAGGTAATGATCGAAACGTGACTTCTTTCAACATCCTTTCCCTAAATAAGCAACATGCAAAGATTAAAAAGTAAATAGGCTATCAAGCTAAAGCAGCATAAAATTTAGGAGAAAATAAAGCAGTTATTTAGATGGCACCTGAAAAGGGCAGTAAGCAGGATTTTCACCCTTCTCTCTCCTCTCCTGTCCTCTCCTATCCCCACAAAAGTGACTTCATCAAAGCAGGATTTTACATCAAGCAGCAACTATGATCAAAATGGATGGTGTAGGAGCACCCATTATGGAGCTATTTTTCAGGGCTAGTTGAAGAGGTACTTTACCCAAAGCAAATGGATTTTGCTTCTCAAATTACATCACAGATGAATCTTCCCCTCAACTAATTAAGGATATCTACACAAAGCAATATATTAAGACTTTACCTTTATACCTAATATATTAACCTTTAACAACTGAATATCCCTTCAAACATTTCCAAAATAGACATGTACACTGATGTAGCAAATGTGAGTAAGAAACCCCTCCCTTTCTTCAAGACCCAACTTGGGTGCCTCATCTTCCATGATCATAAAATCAAATGCCCCCAGAAGGTACTTCGTTCCCGTCCACCCCCTGCTGTTTTGTATTTACTTTACATATAACTTGTATTGAATTCTCTTTTTATTTTGTTGTTTCCCCCAGGACAATATAAATTTTTGAGCACAGAGATTTAATTTTTTTAGTGTTTGTTTTTCTCCTGCTTTGTACCGTACAGTACCTGAAACCCAGTATGCTCTTTTCAAAGTTCAGCACCTAGAACAGAGTTTTACATAGAGTAAGAGCTGAATAAATTATGAGGTTCAATCTAATACAAAAAGTGTTGGGGGGGGGAGTGTAGCAGTTCTGAGTTATATGAAGGGCATTAAACTATGTTTGTAGATTCAGTCACTTAATTTTATCTCTAAATGCAATAAAGTTAATACAGTGGAAAGCACAGGAAACATTCTTTTAGGGAAAGATCTTCATTTCCAGAAATATATTCCCATAGTACCAGAAGTGACACTGGGTGATTCCTCACTTTCCTGTTCACAATTCTGGGAAGGAAAAAATGAAACATTATAAATATCAAATGGAGGGGGGGTAATATTCCAGCAGAGGAAAATTTAATCCTAGCGGCATATACTTGGTAGACTTTTGTTTATCCCTTTCAAGGCTTTAGGGCTTCAAAATGATTCATAAAAGTACCCAAAGTCCACCAATTCATCCATGTGAGAGTCGTAAGAAGTCCAATTGACAAGCTCCATCTTATTTTTCAATTTGCAATCTAATTTACATGTGATTTTTAAAACACTGAATCTGAGTTGCTGCCAGTGGTAGATTTTCCCCTCTTTCCTAAACCTAGGGAAAAGAAAGTAGGGAATTGCTTAGCTTTTATAGTGAGGGAAAATGGCATAAAATTGCACTTTAAGACACATCTCTGAAACAGACATGACCAACAGACTCTTTTTTTTAAGGAATCACAAGTACATACATCTTTAGACTAACTAAACTGATGGTAGGATGAAATCTTCCTGCAGCCAGTGCATCTAGGCCTTAAAAATATCAGGACAAGTTTCACCCACTCAGAAGATGGCTTATAGCACATTTATCTCAGCTGGTCTCCTGGAGTTATAATGATTACTGTCAGCAGGGATGCCCTTTCCTCTAAC
Organism: Vombatus ursinus; assembly: GCF_900497805.2. NCBI lineage: Eukaryota > Metazoa > Chordata > Mammalia > Diprotodontia > Vombatidae > Vombatus > Vombatus ursinus. The sequence goes on from NW_020952380.1 coordinate 5,339,330, forward strand.
AGGGCTGACACTGCTGAGTACAAATTAAAGCAAAATAAGATTTTTCCCCCTTTTTGGTCTGAGCAGGTAGTCTGAAAGAGGGGTAAAGATAGTAGTCTTTCATATTTTTCCTGTCACTGATTTCAGTGTGGCAAAAATTAATATTATAATTTTTCAGCATAACCTCAGAATGGCAATCGGACAAGGGTGTGTATGTGTGTGTGTGTGTGTGTGCATGTGTGTGTGTGTGTGTGTGTGTGTTAGAGGATAAAGCTACAAAGGAAAACACATAATTATGGTATTGTTTGGAGATTTTACCCTCTTGGAAACAAGAAAAGATGCATATTGGTCCACTACACTTGAATTTGGTCTCCTAGTGATGAGCACTTTGTCATGGTTGGGCAAATAACTAATTGTGTGAACACTGGACAATTTATCCAATTTTTTTACATAGAAAATGGCTGTTATAAGAAAGAATTTTGTAAGAATATAGTTGAATTGGTGAAGATATAAAAATTGTTGGAATACTAAGAATTCTCTATAAAAAAAAGCAAGAGAGTGGATAGAGAACTGGCCCTACAGTCAGGAGGACCTGAGTTCAAATCCAGCCTCATTCTCTTGACACTTACTAGTTGTGTGACCCTGGGCAAGTCACTTAACCCCACTGCCTAGCCAAAAAGAAAAAAAGCAGGAGATCCTTGTGTTAAAGGGCTGAAGAATATATGAACAGTAGAATCAAGGACTTTTGACTTCCACTTTGAAAAACTGCACAATAGATGCAAAGTTATTATTAATTCCCACATTTATTTTCCATCTCTGCTAGCCTAGTGATTCACACCAAAAATTGCTCTTCTGACCCCTTTCCCAATAAAGATTTAATGGCATGGAATTGTGGTGAAGTCTTCTATCCCAATATGGATGAGCTTTCATTAATGTTCCAAATATCCTTCAGGACATTTACTAGCCTAGTGTGAAATATGAATAATTAAAACAAACTACACTTGTCAAAATCACTCCATTGGCCTATTAAAGGATGCTTGTTTCTTGACTCATGCTTGTTTTCTGAAATGTCAAGAATCAAAAGGGACCCTCTTGTGGCAAGGCAATACATTCAACCAATTACACACACTCTTAAGAAGAAGAAATGCTAGTAGATTCAACTTATTAGATGCAAGTAAGGTAGAGGTGAAGGAACAATAGTGAAGGGAAAAATTCTTTGGAATTCTTTTTCTGTTTGAAAAAAGGCCACATGGTGAGTCCAATATTGGGGATGCTCTGCCAGTTTTGCTCAAAGTCATGACTTCACACCTTGCACACTTACTGTTCATAGCACAGTGCCACATAAGGAAAATCACTCAACTATCAGCGTGCACTCAGCAGCAAAAGATAAAGGAGATGGATGTTGGCAGAGACCTTTGCTTCCTTTATAATTCTGTGGAGCTATTGGGGGCTTCGTATTAAAAGGACATTAGATAGCAACATTTCACTTTTTAGCCCATCAATCATCCAAAGTTTCCTTATATGTTGAGATGAAAATTGGCTCTTTTCTTTAAACTTGGTTTGTAAAGGAATTGGAAAGAGGTGTCAATCTATTTTTGAGTAAAAATTGGTTGTCTTATTCATTTTCTAGATCATCATTTAGGAACAGTAAAAATTCAGAAAAAAAAAAATTCTAGGATAAGGCTGTTTGGGAAAGTTCAATAGAGTGACAAAATGTAGGACCCTTGCCTTTTCTCTCAACTTTGGAAAGATTCATTTCATTATCCTGTAGAAGGACATATTTCCTCAGACACATAGGTCCTGTTTTTCACCCTTCTCTCAGAGTAATGCGTACATTGGGGTAATCTGTCTTTCTTTTCCTCTTTTCCCACTACCACCAACAACTGTTGGGTTTTTTTCTTATTTGGCAGGAGACAGTTGTGATATGAGGTATAGAGATGGACAATGCAAAAATTGGTCAAGAAAGACTAGGAACACTTGAAAAATGACAGTTTAAACTAATGACAAATCATATAAAACCAGAGAATGGCAGAGCCGTAGGAAATAGTCAACATCTGGTCCAGCTTTCTTCTTTGCAAGATACAGGCCCAAACTTATTGAAGAGAAAGGAGGCACAGTAGATACAGTGTTGAATTTGGAGTCAGGAAGAGCTAAGGTCTAAACCTGCCTCAGATGCTTACTAGCTTTGTGACCTTGGGTAATTCACTTAAACTCTATTAGTTTCCTCATCCATAAAATGGGTATAATTACAGCACCTATATCCCAGGGTAGTTGTGAGGATTACATGAGATAATATATGTAAAGTGCTTTGCAAACCTTAAAGTGCTACGTAAATGCTATTGTTGTTGTTATTATCATTATTATTATGTTGCATAACCTGCTGATGGTCACATAGTTAGTGATAGAGGATGTATTTAAATTCTAGTCTCTGGATTCACACCTTAAGGTTCTTTGTCCTACAGCTGTTTCATATCTAAAGAACAAACAGCAGATCCTAGTTTAATGAATTGAGAAATCCAAGTCAAGGCTAATATGTTACTATTAGTACCTTTTTAACTTTGATATGTTTCACGTTGAGAAAGGTTAACAACTTGATGATGAATTGCTTCAAAAGTTTGAGATAAGTATTTTTTCATGTAAATTTTGACATAATAACTTGTTTTTAACCTTGAAAAATATCATTCCAGGTTGTTTTCCTTGCCATTCTATTGTTTCTAATTTTAATTTGCAACATGGCAACAGACGGGTCCTTTAAAATATAATTTTTCTGTCCTTAGCCTTGAACAGATAAAATTACAATTCTACCTAGTGAAAATAAAACAATGGATATGAGTGGCTGGTTTTCATTTTTTTTCTTTAAAATGTCTGAAATGTCTTACTAGCTGTGTGACCCTGGGCAAGTCACTTAACCCCACTTGCCTGAAAAAAAAAAAGAAAAGAAAAAAGAAAATAATTGGGGCAGCTAGGTGGCACAGTGGATAGAGCAGTGGCCCTGGAATCAGGAGAACCTGAGTTCAAATCCAGCCTCAGACCAAACACTTGACACTTACCAGCTGTGTGACCCTGGGCAAGTCACTTAACCCCAATTACCTAAAGAAAAAAAAAAAAGTATGAAATGCTGTCTACCTTAAGAGAAAGAATGGGTAGAGCCTGAATGCAAATTAAAGATACTTTTTCTTTACTTTCTTATCTTTCTTTTTTTTTGTCTGTTTATTTTACAGAATGACTTACATGGAAATGTGTTTTGCATGACCTCACACGTATAATCTGTATCAAATTGTTTGCTTTCTCAGTGAGGGGGGTGGGGAGAAGAAAGAGAATTTGGAACTCAAAATTTGAAAAAAAAAAAGAATGTTAAAATTGTTTTTTCATGTAATTGGGAAAAAATAAAATATTAAATAAGAAAATAAAATAAAATATGTGTGTCATTAGGTAACTTGGAGGGTACACTTAGGAATAAAGATTACCTTTAAAGTACATGCTTTGTTGAACTAAACCAAACGTGACTAAATTTTGTTGAGTCTATTGTTCTCTGCATTATCTAGGTTTAGCCTTCAGTCGGAGGCATGACTTAATTCTTGGGAAGAGGTGAGAGAGAAAAAAAGCTGCAACTGGACTGTGCCACAGCTAGTGATCAAGATGTGGGTCCCAGATGATTATGAGTCAGGAATATGAGCCTTGGAAACGCTGGGTAAAATGATCACAGAAGAATCACAGACTCAGAACTGGAAGGGATTTTAAAGGTCATCTACCCTGATCTCTTAATTTTACAGAAATGGAAACTGAGACCAAGAGAGGTTAAATGATTTGCCCCAAATCACAAAGGTAGTAAGTAACAGATCTGGGATTTGTCCTCAGAATCTTTATCTCCAAATCCAGCATGTTTTCCACTGTGTTACACGGTCTCCCAGTATTTTGGAATGTTTCACAACAGATAATGAAGACTACCTGCAAAGATAATGCTGAAAATTGCCCAATACTCACATCTATACCACATGTGGGGTTTGTCTACTATTTCCATACTGACCTGGCACTCTGAAAGAGACACAGACTAATGTAGAAGACAGAAAGTCAGCCTCCAAAGCAGGAAGGCCTGGGCTTGACACATACTGTCTGTGTAACCCTGGGCAAATCTCTTCATTTCTCAGTGTTTCAGGAAACTCTCAGACTACAAATTGGGGCGGGGGCGTGAAGAATGGTGCTGAGCTGATCTGGTATAAGGAGTTTTCTCACAAGGCATTTTCCACCCCTAATAAAATCACAAAGGCAGTCCCTATCTCCTCCCATCTTTATCCCTTGTGGAATCTGCAAAAGATAGTTCCCAATTCTAATGAAATCAGAAATCCTGCTGCCCCACCAAAAAATATCGAGGGGAAAAAAGGACTCCGATTAGCATATGTTTTGAGTTTTTGAAACATGTTTTGGATGCTGGTGCTACCTCTTCAGAAATTATTAATTAAGTTTCTTGTCTCTAGAATGCTCAGACCTGAAATTCAAAATTCCACTTTCTCTCAGGCCAGCCTGGAAAATAAAAATGTATAATTATTGTAAAAAGGCCCCCAGCTTCTTGCAATGTCTTAGTGTGAAAGATGGCAGTTTCCTCCTGCTATTTCTCTGAATGTCCGGGTTTGGGGTGGGAGGGAATCCAGCCACCCAGGAGAAGCAGCAGCCCCAACCAACCTTATTTGTCTATTGTCCTTCCCCTTCCTCCAGCCTCCTTAACTATGGGCTTTGGAGGGTATCCACTACACAGAGCCAGGCTAGTAAATTCTCTAATAAGGCTGACAGATACTTTTAATATTTCTTCATTTCTATAAATATATTTTGTGTATTAGGATTTGATCATCCCCCTCCCTGTATAAATTTGTACTCACCTAGGTGGCACAGCGGATAGAGCAACACTGGACCTGAAGTCAGTAAGACTTCATTTCAAATCCAGCCTCAGACCCTTAACAAGGCATGTGACCCTAGGCAAGTCACTTAACCTCTCAGTTTCCTCATCGGGAAAATGGGGGTAATAATAGTATCCACCTCCTATAGTTGATGTGAGTAGAAAATTGGCTAATACATAAAGCACCTTGCAAAACTTAAAGTGCTATAAAAAAGATAGCTATCATCATCATTGTCATCATTTGTTACTATTCACAGACACAAAAGAAGGATTGGATCATAAAGAGTTGGAGGACAGATTCTGATTTTATATATAATAGGTAGACTTTAAAATAATTTGCATGCCTGCTTTTCTTATAGCAGGACTGTGGGGAGGTTCAGGGAGAGAAAATAAGACAGGATATTGGAGAGAAACAGTTTTATATCTCTTTAAAATAATGTTATCTTCTATTTAAGTATACTTTAAAATGTTTAGGGGATAAAGGGGGGATGTTGCTTTAAAAAGGCCTTTGTAAAAAGCCAAGCTATATAATAAAACAAAATAAAGTAAAAAGCCTAGCTATAAAAAATTTACAATGCCGAAAAGTGTTTAATGAGTACACAACCAAGTGTATGTAGATGAAGTTCACTAATCAGAAGAGAGCTGGAGGACTTCTTAAGTGATTTAAAAAAAAAAAAAAAGAATGGATTAGATTTAGAAATTATCTGCTGAGGAATTTGTTTCCCCTGGCTGGGGGCATGTATATGCAGGGCCCAGCCATAATTTTCCTCTTCTTTTCCTTTTCCTTTAGGGCCATGAAGAAACAGTGAAATTAGGAGGTCAAATGGGCCCATCATCTTTTAAGTAATGAGCCTTATAAGACTTGTATCAGTCCAGCAATATAAAATCAGCAGAGAACCTACCTACATGGATATTTATGTTAAGTGAGAACAAATCCCTGGAGTGTAGAATTAATTCAATTTAATTTAAAAAACATTTTTGAAGTGCCTACTGTTTGCAGACCACTGTGTGGGGAGTTGGAGATATAAAGATGAACGAGTTCACATAATAATGCAACCCACCTACCCCCAAGCTGGGAAGAAGACTTGTTATCTTTTGTTTTTACATCATCTAAACATCTCCATGTCCATCTACTACCCCCTTTCAGAGAGTAATCCACGTCAGGAGAATTTTCTTAAAGCAGATATCCTTTTTAAAAAAAAATTAAAAGAAAAAAGAAGAAGCTGAACAAAGAAAATCAGAAAAAAAAGAGTCAATATATTGAAAAAAATCTGAAAATATATGCAGTATTCTACACCTGTGGACCTCCCCTCCCTCACCTACAACCTCTGCAAAGGAGTAAGGGGAAATGTTTTTCTCCTATCTCTTCTTTAGGACCAAGCAAAATTCTTTTTCATTTTGCACCACTCATTCTCAACTGTTTTGTACTTTGTGTTCTTTTCATCAACACTGTTGTAGTCACTGTGTATGTGCTTAATTGGCTCTGTGAATTTCTTTGTATCAGTTCATACAAGTCTTTCCTGGCTTCTCTGCATTCATCAAGTTCATCACTTCTTAGAGTGATTAATCTAGATAGACAGATATAGATGTTCATGTAACAAAATATATTTAAACGTTTCCCAGCTGATGGGAATCTGCTTTGTTGCTAACTCTTTGCTATCATAAAAAGTGCTGGTGTAAGTATTTTGGCATCTATAGAGCCTTTCTTTTCGTTGTTGATCTCCTTACAGTATGTGGATAGCACAGAATCTTTGAGTCAAAGCATATGGACTTTAGCTACTTTGTTTGCATAATCCCCCTTTGACCCCCAGAATGTTCATACTAATTCATAGCTCCACCAATAATGTATTAGTATAACTACCCCTGTCTTTCCATAACCCCTCCTACATACACTATTCCCATAGTTTCACATCTTTGCCATTTGTTAAACATGAGATAAAAATCTCAGGGTTATATTGATTTGCATTTCTCTTAATATTAGTTATCTGGAGAATTCATCTGTTTTGGTTTTTTTTTGTTTGTTTTTTGTTTTGTTTTGTTTTTTTTAGGCAATTGGGGTTAAGTGACTTGCTCAGAGTCACACAGATAGTAAGTGTCAAGTGTTTGCTCTGAGGGTGGATTTGAACTCAGGTCCTCCTGACTTCAGGGCTGGTGCTCTATCCCCTGTACCACCTAGCTGTCCCAAATTCTTTCATTTGGTTGTTAACAGTTTGCCATTTTTCTTTTGAGAATCGTTTGCTCATATCAATGAGGCCTTTCTTGATCCTCCAACTATTAATACCATCCCTCCCAAACTACCTTGTTTATAATTACCTTGTGTTTTTTTCTCTTTACATATATATGTATATAACTATCTGTGTATGTATACATATATGTGTATACATGTATATATACATATATATGTATACATGTGTATATATACATATGTATACATGCACACACACTTTCTTTATAAATGTAATGGTTACCTGCCCATTTGAATATAAGCTCCTTGTGACTAGAGATTGTTTGATTCACCGTATTTATATCCCTAGTGCCTAGCACAGCACTTGGACTATAGCAAGCATTTACTAAATGCTTGTTAATTAACTGTATTGGATTAAATCAAAAAGATAGGGCTCAGGTGCATTGCAAGGTGAGTTTTTGTGTCTGGATTGATCGTCTCTCTTAGGCTTCTCAGTTGAGGATGTCTACAAAACTACCCCAGACTCCAGTTTGCTTGTCTTCAATTCAGGACCTTGTAAATTACGATCAGTGATTTAGAGGTACCATGATACGATATAAAGAGTGTTGCATTTGGAGTCAGGACCTAAATGAGAATTCCAACTTTTCTACTTACTTACCTGCCTGACATTGGGAAAACAGTCAATCAATTAATAAGAATTCATTAAGCACTTACTACATGCCAGAGTACCAGCCACTGTGCCCAGCACTGAGCATACAAAGAAAAAGCAAAAACACTCCCTGCACTCAAGAAACTTAGGTCAAAGATGACTTTTCTGTGCCTCAGTTACCTCATCTGCAAGATGAAGCAGTTGGACCAGATGATCTTTAAGGATCTTCCCTTCTCTAAATCTGTGATCCTGTGGTTCTAAGAAGTCAGTATACAAGGGACAATACATACAATTGAATGAACAAGGTCAGAATACTATCATAATAAACAAACCCTTCTTAATTCAGCTAAAATCTGAAATCTATTTCCTTGAAGCATCTCTCCTCAGACTGAGTAAACTAGATTTCACCTTTTATATCTTAGTAATTTGCCCAGAACCAGTTTATTTTCTACTATAGAAGCCTTCCTGCGGGGTCTATTTTCTCAATCCCACTGTTCTACTCCATCAGTAGTTTTCCAGTGTTAGAGCTCAAAGGATCTGTCAATCTGAGGCAGGGCCCCTCTCCCAACACCACTTAAGATGACCTTGAATTTTTACTCCTTTACCTCCAGGCTAACTTGAATCCTTCTACTTCCTTTGACTTTTTTAAAATTAAGCTTCATTTTTAATTAATAAGCATTTTTCCTCACTCCTATCTTTCCTCACCACTAATAAATAACCTGTGTAACAAATATGGACAGTCAAACAAAATTAATTCTCACATTGGCCATCTCTCTCTCTCTGTCACTCACTCACTCTCTCTCTCTCTCTCTCTCTCTCTCACACACACACACACACACACACACATACACACACACACACACACACACACCACACCTCATTCTGTATATGGAGACTATCACTTCTCTGCAAGGAAATGGGCAACATTATTCATTAACGGTACTCTGAAATCATGGCTGGTCAATGAGGTGACCAGAGATCTTCAAAGCTGTTTTTTATTTTCATTTTTATTTTATATTTCATTGTTTATTAAATAAATTGTTCTCCTAGTTCTGCTCACTTTACTATAAATCAGTTCATCCAACTCTTCGCAGGTTTCTTTGAAACTTTCCTTTTTACCATTTCTTAAGGCACAATAGTGTTACATTGCATTCATATACCATCATTTGTTCAGTCATATCTCAATAGATGAGTACCTTTTAGTTTCCAGTTCTTTGACATCACAAAAAATAGCTACTCTAAACATTTTTATACAAATAGATCTTTTTTCCTCTTTTTTTGATTCCCTTAGAGGTATAGACTTAGAAATGTTATCGCTAGTTTAAAGAGTATACATAGTTTAGTAACTTTTGGAACACAATTCCAAATTACTTTCCAGAATGATGGGACCAATCCACAAATCTACTAATAGTGCCTGTTTTCCTACAGCCTCTACAACATGAGTGTGAGATGGAACCGCAGAGTTGTTTTAATATGAATTTCTCTAATTACTAGTTATTTGGAACATTTTTCATGTGGCTATTAATAGTTTGGATTTCTTCCCTCGAGAATTTCCTGTTCATATCCTTTAAATATTTATCAATTGGACAATGGCTTTTATTATTATTAATTTGAATCAGTTTTTTTTAAATATCTTGGAAATAAGACACTTATCAGAGAATTGGCTATAAAGATTTTTCTCAGTCACTTGTTTCCTTTCTAATCTTACCTACATTAGTTTTTTTGTGCCATTTCCCAATATGAAAAATGTTATTAATAAAATGAAAAATGGCACAAGCAGATAAGAAGGTGTAACCATGCAATTTTCATTAATAAAAACATTACAAAGGTATCCAGGTTATTTTTGTTGGTAAACAGTAAAAATTATAATTCTTATAGCAATGACTGATGACACTTTAGTAAGAATGGGACCCATAAGTTTCTCTTCAGCACCCCCTCCCTCCACCCACTTCCCACTATACAGAAGCCTCCAGGGAGTCTTAAATCCTCTGAGGGACACTGGCAAGATAATACCAGAAGTAATGGCCAAAACCCCATTTTCCATCTATACATAGCTTGAATATCAAGTAGCCACCAATTCTAACCCCTACTACCATCACCCCCTACCCTCCAGCATGAATTAGTACCAGTCTAGGGCCATGATTTTTACATTAGATATAGGTTTCCTACTCCTTCATCCCATTGCCTTGTCTTGCTTGACCCAGATAAGAAGCCTATAAAAACCCACTAGACTCTACTTGTTTTGTTACCCAATTTCACAAGGGATCCTGTCATACTTGACCTATGTCCTTTTCCCCGACTGTCCTGCCTTATTGTGTTTCCCTTTCAGTAATATTGGCTTGCTTTACTTTCTCTCTCCTGCACTCTGCCTTGTGGTGCTCCATGCTAACTTTTTGATGCACTTTGGCACCTCAAACTTCAAATGGCATTATAACACACTGGTGTAGGGAATGGAGAGCCCTGGATTTGAAGACAGAGAATCTCTATTTGATTCTTAACTCTGCTTCTTATTATGAGTCTGGCCATGGTCAGATCACCTCACCTCTCTAGGCCTCAGTTTCCTAACTGTAAAATGAGAAACCTAGATGATCTCTCAGTTATGTCAGTAAGCATTTATTAAACCCTTGGCATTGAGCTAATTACTGGGAATATAAAGGAAAGCAAGAGACAGTCCCTGTTCTCAGGGGGCTTATAATCTGATGAGGGAGGTAACATGTAAACGAATATGCACAAACAAGATATTTTGGGGGATAATCGGAGATAATCTCACAGGGAAGGCAGTTGGTGAAGAAGGGGCTGGGAAAAGCAAAGATGGGGCTTTATCTAAGATTTGAAGGAAGAAGGGAAGCTAGCAGGTAGCAATAAGGAAGGAGAGTGTTTCAGGCATAGAGGCAGTTCATGAAAATGCCAGAGTCAAGAGCTGGAGCATCCTGTATGAGGAACAGCGAAGGCCAGTGTCACTGCATCCTGGAGAACACAGGGGCTAGAAAAGGGTAGGGAGAATGGAAAGGTAGTCAATTATCAGGTTACGCAGGGCTCTAAAATCCAAATAGAGAATCTTACATTTGGTCTTGGAGGTGATAGAGAGCCATTGGAGTTTACTGAATTGATGAGCCAGGGCAATATGGCTTTAGGGAGATTAATTTGACGGCTGAATGAAGGATGGACGGGGGAGGGGAGAGACGAAGCAAACAGATCAACCAGCAGGCTGTTGCAATAATCTAGACATGAGATGGTGAGAGCCTGTACCAGGACAGTAGCAGTATCAGAGGAGCAAGAGGCACAGAAGAGAGATCTAGGGTCCTATAATCCTGCCAATTGCATCTCTATAGACCTATTTAGAAATCCTGAATTCATTATGCATATCAACCTCAATATTGCTGTTGTTGTTGTTGCTGTTGTTTAGTTGTTTCAATCGTGTCTGACTCTTTGTGACTCTACTTTTTTTTTTATTGGTGAGGCAATCAGGGTTAAGCGACTCGCCCACTTGCCCACACACAGCTAGTAAGTGTCGAGTGTCTGAGGTCGGATTTGAACTCAGGTCCTCCTGACTCCAAGGCCAGAGCTCTATCCACTGTGCCACCTAACTGCCCCATGCAGCTGACCCTTATCTGGGTTTTCTTGGCAAAGATACTGGAATGATTTGTCATTTCCTTCTCTAGGTCATTTTACAGAAGAGGAAATTGAGGCAAACAGGGTTAAGTGACTTGCCCAGGGTCACAAGGCTACTAAGTATCTGAGGTCAGATTTAAACTCAGGAAGATGACCCTTCCTGACTCCAGGCCACTCTACTGGGCCACCTGTCTACCCCCTTCCTTTGGTGCTACATTTTTGCCAGCCCCAAAACCTCACTGTCGCCATATACATTAAATAATATTAAAGGTATTCCCACATCATCAAAACGTGTACATTTTCATAAATATAGATCCAAAAGTTGCTACATTTCATAAGGTTTCCCTCTGAAGAAGCTGAGCAGTAATGACATGCCATCACTGTGGCCGGGCTTTTAATTCTATGCTCTCAAAACAATCAGCTACCCCATGCCTGTCTGCTAAGCTTTCTGTCAAGGCCGTTAAGGCAAAGCTAAGCGCTTTAGATTCTCCAGTCAGCATACTTCTAATAGCCTCATGATTGCCAAGTGATTGAGTACAATCATAGGAAGAAGGCAGAAAATGGCCTTTGCTATCACTTGGTCTGCCCTCCACCCCCACCCCCACCCCCAGCTGGTCCCACAAGGACAGCAGGATTGCTCCCTAATGCATATTTCCTAGCACTTACCTCACTTCTGTTTCAAAATGCCTTTAAATTGCTGACAGTGCTAGTGAAAAAAAAATAATAAAACAAGGAAATATTTATTTATAGTCTAATACTAGAAAATTACAAATTCATTTTCCATAAACTTATAATCCCATACTGCTGATTTCTCTTGTCTGTATAGGAAAACAATTTCATAGAAAATCTTAATGGAATAGACTTACTGGATAAAACAATAATGACTCCTTAATCCTACCCTCCCCCAAAGAAACCTGACAAACTGTAGGATATTTATTCTGCTTTTTTTCTTCTTATCTCTCTCTCATGCACCTTACATACATAATATCCCACCTGGAAAAGGTGAAGTTATACTTATAAAAATATGAGATTAACATGATTGATTTTCCAGGTCTTCTTTGATCATCCTATCTTTTGTGGAATCCTATATTCCATCATTGGAGATTATTAAGATTAAAGTCAGAGGAAAGAATCAGTGGTCTGTAATAGCTTATGTACATTCCTGCCTGGAGGCTGGGGGAAAGGCTAAATATTGTCACTCCTTTCATTGTGATTCTCTGAATTTCATCTTCTCTGGGCTTATTGCAAAGTTCATGATCAATTTAGATGGAGATCTCTCATTAACTGAATTTTTTCTATATGTTATGTCCTCTATTCCTAAAATTAATGTGCCTTCAAATAAATCCAAGAAAGATGAAGATCAAGGGAAAAACCCAGTGAAATTAGCTGTCCTCTCACCTTTAACCCAATTCTCATCTCCATCTTCACTCTCAGTGCATATATTCCACCTACACTGACTTAAAAGTGATATTTAAGTGGGAGAAACTAATTGTGGCCTAGTGGGAAATGACCAACTCAGGTATGCCATTCCTTTCAAGTCTCTCTTATCAGATCAATTAGTAAATAATTTTTAAGTGCATGGATGTGCAGAGAGCTGTACCTCAGAACACTTCCATCTAACTGGAAAATCTAAAAATTCTCTCTTCTCTCAGGAACTTTCTGCACAGAGATTCACAGTGCACACTGTCTTCATTTGTCTCATTATCCGCTCTCTATTTGGAACAGACTGACAAAAGATAATCTCATTTCCAAACTGGGTCTCACTTGTGGCACAATTGATTTCACCCAGATCCTCAAAAAGTTCAGGATCTCTGGTTCAAAGATGACAAATGACATCCTAAGACAGCTCTTTACTACACTTTGGTAAGCAAAAGTCTATTCTTTGTTCTTGTTTTTTCAACTGCTCTCATTCCATTCCAAGTACAAAGAGGTAGAGAGAAGATAGATTATATGACAAGGACTCTTAACCTAGGGCCTATAAACTTGTTTTTTGTTGTTTTTGGCAACTGTATTTCCATGTAATTTGTTTGTTTTTTGCTTTTGGGTTTTTTTTGTTTGTTTTTTGGGGTTTTTTTTTGTAATCTTATGTATTTAATTTTATTCATTTAAAAACATTCCAAGACTGAGTCCATAGGCTCTGCAAGACTGGCAAAGGAGTCCATGGCTAACTATTTCTTTAATTGTAATAACGTGTGAAATTTGTTGACAGTCAAATCAATCTATCTTGACCAGCATAACTGGTCAATGCTATTAAACTGATAGCTGTGCTAATGATTGATCAGCATTGCTGCAGGATTAACGCAGCTGTGAGGAATAAGAATCAGTCGGACTGACCACAACAAGCACCACTGACTCCAACTGCCTTTCAGTTTAGATAGACATGGTCTTAGTCTTTGACATGGTAGATACTTGAATAAAATAATAGCGACTGACATAGAATCATAGTTACAGAGCTAGAAGACACCATACTTGTAATGCAGTCTGACTCCCTCATTTCACATAGAATGAAACTGAGGCTCAGAGCAGTTAAGTGACTTGCCCAATGTCACACTGAGAGAAAGTAGCAAAGCTGGGAATTAAACCCATACCTATCATAATTCCAAATCCAACATGCTCTCTACCTCACCATACTACCTTTCTTACTGTAGAGTGGTATGTTCATTATCTCACTTAGGCCTTACAACTATCCTGTGAAGTAGGTATGACAGTATTATTATCTCTATTTTACAGATGAAGAAACTGAGGCAGAGAGCCTGAGTGGTTTCCCCATAGTCACACAACCAGCGTAATGAGTAATGATAATAATTAAAATTGATATGTTACATGTTAATAATTGCTCTAATGTTTGCAAAATCCTTTACATGTATTATCTTATTTGAGTCTAAAAAAAAAAAAAAAAAAAAAAAACAACCTCTGTGAAGTGCTATTAGCATTTCCATATTACAGCTGAGGTAGCCCAGGGTCACACAGCTAGTAAGTATAAGAGGTGGGATTTGAATGGAGGTCTTCCTGACTCCAAATTAAGTCTTCTATCCTTTAAGCAATCTAGATGCTTCTCCTAAAAAGGTAGGATTTGAAACCAGGTTCTCTTGATTCCATCTCTAGTATTTCATACTATGTATTTAATATATTTCGGTATGATAGATTTAGAGCTACGAGGAACCTTAGAGAGCATATAATGATAAAAGATTAAGAAACAAGAACCCAAAGAGAGTAAGCGATTTCCCCAAGGTCCCACAGGTAAAATGGAGCTGGAAGTTGAAACAAAGGCATTTCATTCCAAGTGTATTTTTCTTCCTTGCTATCCTCACACATTTACTGTGCATTATGATTATACATTTTGAGACCTCTGACATAGGTTATTACTGCCAGAAAGACAAAGGGTCATAATTAGTGGAATATACACTGTAAAACTGTTTGCTAACTCTTCTATTTACCTGACATGACAACTGAAGAATGCAAACAAGACAACTGCAATTAACGAATTATATAAATGCTGCACCAGTGGGGAGGGGGTAATTATGTACCTCCAAAGCTGGTTTTTCTGGTGCAAAGTCTGCTTGCAATAGTTATTCTGAATGTTTGCTACTCGTTGCTCTTTTTCACCCGTTCAAGATTGCTGTGCTTTGGAAAACCCTGATGATGGTATGAATAGGTCAGTATAGATTTGAACTGGTATTGGTCTGGCAGAGGAGAAGAATACAAATATCAAAGCAGCTTCTAATACTCTGAAATTTAGGTTAACTCTGATTTCTGTGGATTGCAAATAGACACATAAACCATGAGAAAAATGCAGGCATTATGGACAGACGTGGCACACAATGTAATTATTTTGTTCACCTCTGTGTTATCACTGCTCACATCTGCTTTAAATGAGGGGCAAAACATCAGACAATGCCAAACTCACCCTCAGGTAAGAGGTGGGGAGAGTAAAGATAAGACAGAGAGGAAAAAAGGTGAAAATGGACTTCCCTGGCAGGAAGTAAAATTGGCATGCCCATTAAAATAATTACCAAGAAAGCATATGATTTATAACTAGAAAATAGCTTACAATCATTTGACTTAGTTCTTCTCATCAATCTAAAGTCCCCAAGATGTAATGGCCACTAATCTCTGTGCTGAACCATAGGCCCTGCCAGATGGGGCAGATGGAGAGATAGATGGTGAAATGACAACAAGCATATATCTGAAGAGCTCAGAGAGGAAGGTATCTTAGGACCCCTGTATGCATTTTCTTCCCCTTTTAGGTAATACATTTTTTCAGCAAAAAGGTCAAACCAGTGGGGCAGAAAATCATTTTGACTCAAAGGCTGTTAGAGTCATGTGGAAAAAAAAAAAACGAGCTCTGGCATGCTTGAGCTAGCTGGTCGCAGGCAGACACCTACACTGAAAACACATATACATACACAACACAAAAAAAAAAGAAAGAAAGAAGAAAAACCTTTCAAGAGAAAGTTAGCCGGATCAAAAATTCTCAGGAACGGGGTGCGACATCATTTGGTCAAGAAATAACCTATCAGAGCAATTATGTATGTCTGAATTGAAAATTTCCATTACTGTGGTTCCTCCTCTCCCTTTCTGGTCTGATCCCAGAAAAGCACCCTCGGAGGAGAACACATTCATCCAATAAGATGGAGGATTCCTGCATTCGATAAAGGTTGGACTAACTCATCTCTAACGTCCCTACCAACTCTGAGACTCTATGATCTTCTACCTTTGCAGTGCCTTAAGCATTGCAGGGGTGCCTGGAGGGAGTACAATGCTTAAATCCTGTGTGATTTCTTGAACAACAATTCGTTTCTCGTGTGTGTGTGTGTGTGTGTGTGTGTGTGTGTGTGTGTGTGTGTGTG
>NW_020952380.1:5355505-5432099 GCF_900497805.2 Vombatus ursinus
GTGTGTGTGTGTGTGTGTGTGTGTGTGTGTGTGTGTGTGTGTGTGTGTGTGTAAGCACAGTGCCTGGCATACAGTAAGCACCATATAAATGTTAGCTATTATTATTATCATGTATACAATTTCTCTCTGTATACATACATACATTGTATGTGCACATATGTGTAATATATACACATATATCTATAATATATATAGATTATATATCTATAATATACATAATATGCACATATCTATATATTATACAATACATACAGTATCATATAATTATATGTAATTATACAATATATTATGCAATGTATTATATAACATGTTATCTATATATCTATATCGCACATCTATAAAGTATATTGCAATGTATGTGCACATAATGTGAAAGAGTATTCACAGTTCCTCTATGTGTATAATACATCTTTATTATCTATATCATATATTATCTACATCATAAATATGTGTTATACAATGTATGATATAATATATAGCATACATTACATATAGATATGTGTATATAACGTATACAAGTTTGTGAGAAAGTCTTCACATTCCCTCCATGTATATAATACACATATATTACCTATATCACACATATCATAACCATATATTATCTATATCACATGTATCAATATCATATATTTTATACATATCACATAGCTATTATATAATATATTCTATAATATGTCATATATTACATATAGATATGTGTATATAATGTATAGAAGTTTGTGAGAAAGTCTTCACATTCCCTCCATGTATATAATACGCATATGTTACCTATATCACATGTATCATAACCATATATTATCAATATCATGTGTATCAATATCATATATTTTATACCTATCACATAGCTGTTATACAATGTATTATATATCATATATTACATAATGATATGTGTATATAATGTAAATGTGTGTGAGTCATCACACTCCCTCTATGAATATAATATACAGCATTTTTGTTACACCCCCCCTAACCAAATAATTATTAACTAAAAATTCCTAATAGTATTATTTCCTGTGCTGGTTGCTGCAAAGTACCTACAATCTCAGATGTATTCTGAATGAACTCTTAATGAAATTCTTTTGATTACTACCTCCCGTGTCTGGCAGAACACATCATTTAATGGAAAACAGATTCAAAGAGCATGAAGACACTAGGCTGGGCAGTTATGTTCCATTACTCAGATTATATGTTGGATGACTTGAGATCGATGAAGCACCGTCTTTACTGGTCTCACCAATCAAGAAACCCACAGGAATGCAGTTTCAGACCTATCTTGGAGTTCGGAAGGGCTTCAGAAACAGATGAAGGGCAGCAGCACAGAGAACGACAAAAGGAAACCATAGAGCAGTTTCTAACAGGCTTTTTAAAATGACTTTCTCCAGATAAGGAGTTCAGAATAAACAATTCCACTCACCCAGTGCACTTGGATGATCCCCAGAGACTCACTCTTATAGGGGCTGCAGCAGCAAGGTTGCAGTGCAAAAAGCCTTAACCTGAGACTCAATGGACCTGAGTTTAAATTCCAGTTTTTCCATTTGCTACCTCTGTTACCTTGGTTGAATCATTTAACCCTTCAGGGCCTCAGTTTCCTCTCCTATAGGATGAGGGAGCTGGACTAGATTGCCACTTTCAGCAATGGTTCTGTAATCCCCAAACCGGATCTTTCTACCTAAGTACAAGGTTTTGAACTAGAGAGCTGTATTTGGAAGTCCAAGCCCAAGCTGTACATAGCAGATATAAGGCATCATTAATATTCCTGTTATATGGCACCAAGGGAAACATCTATAGGGATGCATGAAACACGACAGGTAGGTGTTTATATATTCTGTACATGCAACCCTTCAACAAGAAAGCCTTGTTCTAATGTCATCCTAAAGGTCTATGATGTGTATACATTTCATGGGTGTAAAAGTGATTTAGACTTCATCCAGTGGAATGGAAACATAGAAACCATAATACTGCAGCTTTGCTAATAAATTCTTTTGTCCCATGAATTTCTAAATATAAAATGAGTCTATTTTAAACCTCATCCTAGGGAATTTTTTAATAAAAATACCAGACTGGCCTTGTTCTAATCATACAAGTTATGTTTAAAGATAAATATTTGATCATAGAAGAATTTTGCAGGAAAAGTGGTGTGAAGGACTTTATCAGAGAGATGTATAACCAAAAGGGAAGAGGCATGACATGTAATGAAGATGAAGAATAACCCACAGGAAGCATTTAAGAATAACCCATTGGAAGCATTCCATTGGTATGAAGGTTCCCAGCATGGTGGGTGGACCCACTATGAAGAGTTCAGGGGAGGATATGGGCAATAAAAGAGAATTATGGGAAGGCCTGAATCAGAAATTGAAATGAGTAGCTAAAGTGATGAGATCACAGATAAGTAAGATCACTTATTTGGAGCTGAAGGGCACCTCAAAGGCACCTGGCTCACTACCCATCTCCTCCATTTGACAGATAGAGAAACTGAGGTCCAAAGAAGTGTTATACTGCTAATAGTTGTAAAAGGTAGAATTTGAACTAAACTCTTCGAACCTCAGGACCAGTGCCTTTTCTATTACTCCATGCTGTCTGAATCAAGAAATTGAAGTGGTTAGAAAGTAAGTACTTGTTCAACAATTTCAGTGCTGTTTCAAGGACGCTTGTTTTTGTTATTGTTAAGTAATTTGATTATTTTCTTCATGAAGAAAATATTCCTTATGTATAGGCCTTCTAGGAATGATTTATGATTCTAAGTATGTATATGAACCTTCTAAGTAGTTTATAGCCTCTGGTCTTTTTAAAAATTTATTGATCCTGAATCATATGTCTCAGTATACATTTCACTATCCTGTCCTGTACCCATTTTCAACTTGAAGACACCAAGTATCAGGGAATTTGTTGTCTTATTTTGGGAGAACTTTATTAAGTTCAAAGTACATATTTCTCTGTTTCTTTGTCCTCTTCAATAGATATCGGCACATTATCTGCAATTATTTTCAGAATGATCTGTTTGCATATGCTAATTGTGATCAGTGCAAGGGGAGATGAGCATGGGAATGAATCTTCAAAAACATTTAATGTGATGGTGATATCAATAGTGCCAAGGCAAAATTACAGAAAGAACATTCTAATGAAAAGAAAGTCAATACCTGGATATAGATCTGTCATCCTAACCCAAGTCAAAGGGCCGCACTTGAGGATCTAGAGTTTGTAGACATTCATGATTGTTAATAAAAGACATAATAGTTGCAAATACATAGGATGCAGATCTCAAAAAGTTTCTGTAGCATAATTTCTAAGGTACCTTCAAACTCTAATAATAACCACTATCATGTGGCCTTGAGGCTGTAGGTTTCCCACCCCTGATAAAACATACCTATATACATGTGGCACAGAATCTAAGGATTGTAGAATGGGGCAGCTAGAAGAGATTTAATCCTGTCATGTTGGTTTTCTAAAATGGTCACCTGAAGTTGGAGCCAACAAGACATGGGTTCATAGGATCCTTCTAACACTTGAAAGCAGTCATAACTCCTCTGAGAGTCAATTTTCCTATCTCTAAAACTGCTATAACAATATCTATATTATCTCCTTTGTAGAGTTATCTTAAGGTCCAAGTGAGATAATATACTTAAGGTATCATGTAAACATTGATTGCAGTTGTTGTTGCTGTTGCTGTTATTATTATTATTAATTATTATTATTCACTTAAAGTAAACAAGACCTACTTCCCCAACTTGTACTGGCATTGGTTGGCCAGCTCTGTCACAGAGGGCTGATTACTCTTCCTTTTAGGGTTCTAGGGGTAATCCTAAGAGTCACTTGGATTTCTAGTATTGTTCATGTCTCCAATTAATTATCAGCCAGAGTTAATTAACTTTTAGAAAGGACAGTTACTAAGCAGATATAGCAAAGAGAGTTGTGTTAGAAATATTCCCCTAACCCAGGAGCATATTCTCCCCTCATATACACAAGCTGTCTGGAGAAAGTGGGCTCAAACCCATAGAGCACATGTGGACAAAGAGTACAGCTCTTGGTTACTGGAAGTTTTTTTCTCCCTTTCTGGAGACCTCACAAAGTTCCTCTTTAGTGTAACTCACTGATGATCTCCAAGGGTCAATGCCCTTGTAAATCCCTGCCTTCCTTTGGTATACCTAGTTTATCAGTGCCATTGTCCATTGCTACTTTAAGGATACTGCTACTGATGCCTCTGAGAAATCCAGATCTTCCAACCTTTCCAAATTCACAAAGTGATCACTCAGCCAAGGTAGGGGTAGAAGAAGGAAACTCACTCCTCTCACCCAAATGGAAATGCCCACTTAGGAAGTTTTAACTGTTTGCTTCAACCACCATTCAACTACAAACATGTAAATAGAGTTTAGTCCTGTGAGGTGCTGACTACACAGGAAGACCAGAGATCACAAACAATTCATCATCACTCACGCATAATCCTATATTCCATGAAAAGAAGTTGGTGAAGAATAATCCATCAGTATTTAAATACACAATGTTGTCAGGGCTCCAAGAACATGCAACCATTTGTTTCAAAGCAAGGGAACAGAATATTGCATAGCATCAAGGTTCCCACTGCTGGGAACACAACTCCATGTGCAGTACCAAACTTCCAAAACAGTTAAGGCATATGGAAGACATTAAATGGAACATAAACACAGCTAATCAGAATCCAACAGAGGTGATCTACAAAACATCCTTTTTCAAATCAAAGCACTCACACATTCAATTCTAGTTTGGTGGGCAAGGTTTATCAGTGCAGACAACTCGAGCTTGATAGAACACTGCTGGATAATAAAATGATCATGCTCACACTTTCCAGTGGGCAATCACTTTTGCTAAAGGAATTACCAGTGAGTAACTTTTAACAGGCAGTTACAAATGGAACAAGTTATTGGTAAAAATGGTGAATCCAGTCACAACCCCAAATCACTCTGAAAAACCATAAACTTGCAGCACAATCACTTTTAGTTATTTTCTATTTTCTGCCTGACTTGCTGATACATCAAAAAGAATAATAATGAACAAATATTTATGCTCCACCTGAAATGGATGATGCAGGTCAAGTGGATCCATTAATCCTAAGGTTGAATTTTTAGAATATCATCTACTTCCCTTCAGGTAAATTGTGTTTGTAATTGTTATTTCTCTACTAGGGAGGATATCAGTTTTTTATTGAGAAATGTGTATGTGTAATATATAATGTATGCATAATCTTTGAAAAGTTGATTATGATTCTGATATACTATAAGTAGGTCATACATTTATATTTGTCCATTCATTCATTTAACAAGCATTTATTAAATTCCTTCATGTTCCATGCAATGATAATAATAATAATAATAATAATAATACCAAGGACAAAAAAAAACAGCCCCTATCCTCAAGGAGCTTACATTCTATTGGAGGAAAAAATAACAAAAACACTGAAAAATAAATAAAAATGACCAACAAAGTACACACATGGTAATTTTAGTTGAGAGAGACTAGTAGTGAGGAGATTACTTTAGGCCTTCATAGGATGTGGCAGTTTAGCTGAGCCCTTAAAAAAGCTAGTCATTTTTACAAGATAGAGGTGAGGAAGGAATACATTCATGATATTAGAAAGAACCTATGCAAAGGCAAGGAGATGGATGATGGCATGTCTCCTAAAGGTAACATCAAGTAAAAAAGCTCTGGAATATAATGTGAATGAAGGAGGGTGATGTGTAACCAGCCTAGAAAGGTAGGCTGGAACCATATTGTAAAAGCTTTCAAATATCAAAGGACCCTGAATTTTATTCTGGAGGCAAGGATTCTTCATTCAAGAGTCCTTTTGCAATACATTCTGTCATTTGGTATCTCTAGGTGCATGAACCTGTCAGACAACTCAGAGCATTGTGGGTACAGTCTGCAAGCAAAGAACTAAGTCATATGGGCATGGAAGACACTATATTGGTTTAATTAACACAGCACTTTAAAGACTAGAGAATTAACCAACCAAGGACTTGTCAAAGAAAGATATACTTTCAGTCCAATTCCATCTAATCCAACAAAGGCCTATTTAGAAAGCATGTATTAAATGCAAAACACTTTGCTAACTTCTGAAGACTCAAAGACAGCCCCTTTCCAATTCCTGCCCTCAATCAATTAAAAAGGATTTATTAAGTGCCTAAATGTGCCAGACACTGCGTTAGGTACTGAAGCTTGCTTTCTACTGAGGGGATAAAAAATTCAGGGATTAATTGTGGCTTAGTTCAGTTTTGAAAACCTTTGTTTGTGAAGCCAGAGGCCCATTGGCACATGAACATTCATCTGTTCCACTCATAGTTAGATTGTTTTTCACAGTTACAGGACTATGCCTCCTTATCCTCGTGAAGTTGTTCATGATAGGGACCAGATATGAAAGCGTAAATGGATCAGTGCAAATTCATTATTGATGTTGGGAAGAGGGGGGAAAAGCACTGAAAATATTCCCTATTAATGGTCAGTCATAGTATCATATTCATATATAAGAGGCAGCATGTTATTACAATGATTCTCAATATTTCCAGAATGATTTCATTTCTAGGAAAACTATGTATCTTAGTTATTATTGTTAATCATAGGCATCTTGCATGAGAGGTTATTATTTCTATTCAAATTTCATGAGACAGCTAAGGATTAAACCATTTCTAAATCTTAGATAAATTTGAGTTAATGGTGAAAATTAATCATAGAACATAGCATGTATTTTTCAGTTTAATTTTTGGGTAATCACGGAATTTAAAGAGGGAAGGGACCTCATGCCCAAAAGAAATCCCCACGGCACTTTACACTGGCCTCCATATTTGATATACAAGCATATGGATGAAAAATTCTCTGGGGGTAGATAGTGTTACATATAAGACATCAGATTATTTATTACCAGCATACTGAACTTTAAATAGAGGGATAAAAATTCTTTGAGGGCAGGGGCTATTGATCTTTGTATCCCCAGCGCCTAGCATAGTCTTGGCACATAAGGAGGTATTTAACAAGTGCTTGAGCACTGGGCTTGAAATCAGGAAGACTCATCTTCCTCAATTCAAATCTAGCCTCAGATACTTACTAGCTGTGTGATCCTGAACAAGTCACAAAACCCTGTTTACCTCAGTTTCCTCATCTGCAAAATGAACTGGAGGAGAAAATGACAAACCACTCTATTATCTTTGCCAAGAAAATTCCAAATGGGGTCAGGAAGAGTTGGACACAACTGAAACACGACCAAACAGCAACACTTCAACAAAAGTGAGAACTAGAATTTAAAGGGAAATCCCTCATTCTCCATATGGTCTCAAAGGGCAAAACAAGGGCAAAGAGGGCAGGGTGTGGAAGTTGCAAAGAGGCCCATGCAGGCTCAACTCTATCAAGAAAAACTTCCTAATAAGCACAGCAATCCAAAAATGAAATGAACTGCCTTGAGAGGTGGTAGCTTTCCCTCACTGGAAGTCTTAAAGAACAGGCTGGACAAACATTTGTAAGGTACACTATAGGAAGGATTCCTTTTGGCTATGGGCTAGACTAGAAAGGCACTGAGCTCCCTTCCAACAGCCAAATTCTGGGATTCCATTACTTAAACATTCCTCTCCTCTGCCTCTTGGAATTTCTGGTTTCCTTCAAGCCTCAACTCAAGTACCTCATTCTGCAGCAGGTGTTCCCTGGTCCTTCCAGCTACTGCTGCCTTCCCCTCCCTACGTAGGGTAGCTTAAAATGGCACTGGTTTGTATATACCTCTAACTGTACTTGCTGTCATCCCTGTTAGAATCTAAGTTCCTTGAGGACAGGGACTGTTTTTCTCTTATCTTTGCTTCCTTCACTCGTAGCACAATGGCACAAAATAAGAGCATAAGTACTAGCTTGATTGATCGAATGTAAGATAGGTGCAGATGTGTAGTAAAGTATGTTTCTGAAACACAGAGGGTAACGTTACCATTGCCAACAGGAAAAGAAAAACTTCTTTCAGCAATCTACTCTATGCTCTACAATATGCTCTAGGAGAAAAATCTTCTCTGACAGTGGGAAGTTTATTTTTAGCTGAGTTTCTATATGCATCAATGTGAGTGCTTACATTATACATCAAGGTGGAGCTATGCTTTGAGCACTGCCTACTGAAAATGAGACAGAGAACCCCCACTATCGCCAGATGATGCTGATTAGCCTACCTTGCCCATATCATCATATGCAAGGTAGGATGTTTCTTCAGATCAACAAGCTGTCCTATTGTGAGGAGCTTCACTTGCCTGACAGCCCCTGTGGTGCCTCTGATTGGTGCATCCTCACATTGTGGGAAGCCTCAGGATATTGGGGTCCAGATCATTTCAAGGGTGCTTTCTGCACAATCCCTGATGTTTATTTATTTGTAGGTTGTTTCATTTCAATCAAAGTACAAAACTGTGCCTTTGTGGCTTGACCTCTGAATAACTATCTTGTAGCACAGAATTCAGACTAGAAATCCACTTATGAATTCTCATCCTGACAGCTATCCTATTTGACCACCAGTTAATAGCTTTCCCAGATCGTATTTCTCTTGTGGTAGTTCTTCAGAACGTTCTGTAAGCTCGAACATACATACATAGCTGAACATTTGCTATACAGAGAGTTGTCAGCACAAATTGCTAGTTAACTTGATATTTACTTCAAATTGATTCAATAAAACATTTGTTGAGTACCTACTGTGTACTAGTATGATGGAGGACACAAAATCACTAAGATACCTGGCATTTGTCTCATGGAATTTACAATCTAGCAAGGGAGACAGGATATATACAAATGATTGTCAATCAATAAGCATTTATTAAGTGCCTACGATGTGGAAGGCACTGTGCTAAGCCCTAAGGATATTAAAAAAAGGCAACATTGTATTTGATTTTAATATCTCACAATCTAATAGGGAAAACAAAAAGCAAACAATTCTGTATAAATAAGGTTTAATATTATATTGGCATAAACAAGGGGCTGCATGGGGAGAATAGAGGAGGGGGATAGCATAGGAAGAACAACAAGAGCCGCAAAGGACCTTAGAGGCCCTCTGGTCCAAACCCCTCATTTTATAGTTGAGGACCTAAAAGCCACATGACTTCTAGGTTGGAGACAGGGGAGTGGTGGGGTAAAGGAAAGACTGCTGAAAGAGGCAGCGTTGTAGCTGGGCTAAGCTAGGTAGGATTTAGAATGGTGGAAACAGAGGAGGAAGGGCATTCTAGACAAAGGGAATCCCATGAGCAAAGTCACGGGGATGGGAAAGAGCATGGCATGTTTAGGAAATGGTGCAAAGTACATATGAAGGGGAGTAGAAGGAAATAGAGTACTAGCAAAGTACAGGTTGTGGCCAGATTGAAGGCAGCCTTGAAAACTAAGTGATTTATACTTTCTTCCACAGACAGTGGAATAATTGAAGATTTCTGAGCAAAAGAGTGGCATTATCAGTGCTGTTCTTTAGGGAAATTACTCTGGAAAAGGCATACAGTATGAATTTGACAGGAGAAATTGGAAGCCAAGGGACCAGTGTGGAAGCTACTGTAGTACTCCAGGGGAAAAGTCAGGATGGCAGAAGCAGGGAAAAAAGGAACAAATGGGAAATGCACTGCAGAAATGAAAGCAGAATGGATAGGATTTGGCAACTAAGTTGATATATAAAAAGAAAGAAGTGATGGGCAACTAGGATGACTTTTGTTGTTGTTGTTGAGTCATTTCAGTCATGTCTGACTCTCAGTGACCCCATTTGGGGTTTTCTTGGCAAGGATACTGGAGTAATTTGCCATTTTCTTCTCCACCTCATTTTACAGCTGAGGAAACTGAGGCAAATAGAATTAAGTGACTTTTCCAGGGTCATCCAGCTAGTAAGTATCTGAGGCTGCATTTGAACTTAGAAAGAGGACTCTTCCTGACTCCAGGCCCAGTATTTTATCCACTGCATCAGCTAGCTGCCCAACCAGGAAGATAGAATTATGCTATGAGTAGTATTGTAGTTAGTAGTTCAGAGAGAGAACATCAGGAAAGCTGATGAGTTCAATTTTGGACATGTTGAGAATAAGACACTGGCCTAACATCCAAGCAAAATCCAGCAGGCTGTTGAAAATGAAAGGGCTCAGTATGAAGGAAGATTTAGGTTGGAGATGTAGATTTGGGAGAATTTTGAATAGGGAAAAAAAGGTAGAACCTAAATTTAGGAACAAAATAATTCAACCCATTTTAAAAAATTCATTAGGCATCTAACGTGTTCAGAACACTGTATTAGGCACTGGGGAAGATATAAAGTTCAGATGAGACAGAGTCCCCTCTTGCCATCAATGAACAAATATTCTGATAATGGGAAGGCAAACCATTGCACCATTACATCACCTGATGATCTCCCCAAATCTGCTTCTCCCATAAACAATGCATGTATCAATAACTCTAGCACAAAATCATATAAAGGGGTACAAGAGAAAAGCTATGTGAAGTCAAAGAAGAGAAAAGTTACAAGCTGAGGCATCAAGGAAAAGTTTCTTGCAGGAGCCATACATTGGCCTTCAAAGAAGAGATAGGAATTAAAAAAAATATTGAACATCTCATGAGGCAATCAGAGGTAATATGTTTTTATTAAAAGCAGTGATTTCCAGGGAAATAATATTCCATTTTAATGGCTGCTTTAGAAAACCACTGTAAATATAATTATCTTCTTTTTGTACAAGCAGTTAGGGCTCTCAAATTCCAAGTTTTATGGCTTAAGAATTCTTCCACCAACATCCTCCTCTGATGTCCTATCCTGGGTCAGGGGTGACTGTGGGTTCTCAAAAGTTATACCAGTAGAAAGATCTCAACTATTGACCAAAGTTCAGAAAGATTCATCACCAGGAGATTGGTGACAAGATCAAAGTAATAAAATGATGACTCTTCTGCTCCTTGAAGTATTAAATATGGAGATATGGAGAAGGAGTGTTCCCTAATACTCTTTGACCTGGATATTTTGGATGTGTTGTCTAAGGCACTGGAACAATTTCTGATAGTGGACATCCAAGAAGATGTTCAGTATGCAGGGCTAGAGCCCTGGAGGGAGGTCAGAGCTCATTGACCAACTATCCATTCTCATTAACAGAAGGAGAAGAGCTAAATGCAGGTTGCAATAACCATGAAAAAATAAATGAAGAAGAATAAGCATATCTTCTATTACAGATCTTTTTTTAAAATGTACCAAAACATAGGAGCAAAATTCCTCTATGTGCTCAGTACTTACTATTTATCTCTAATTCTTTTTTGGACTCAATAAAGAATTGCCTCTCCATGATACCTGCAGATAAGACTCACTCCACTCCTACCAATTCCAGGTCTCCCTCTTGGTTTGGGTATTAAAAAAAAAAAAAACCAAGGAAGCACATGAACAACCCTTTAATACCTTTGTGACCTTGGGACAGTTTACCTCAATTCTTTAGATCTCATCTGTAAAATGAGAGGTTTGGACTAGATGATGTCTAAGGTTGTCCCTTCTAGGTACTAGATAGATAGTAGATATATCACTACTGTAATTCTACGATCCTTGAATCTTATCAGATTGTCAGTCCAGGAAGGAAGGAAGGAAGGAAGGAAGGAAGGAAGGAAGAAAGAAAGAAAGAAAGAAAGAGAAGAAGAAAGGAAAGAAGGAAGGAAGGAAAAAAGGAAGGAAGAGGGAAGGAGGGAGGAAAGAAAGAAGAGAGGGAGAAAGGGAGAGCAAGGGAGGGATGAAGGGAGAGTGGAGAGAGGAAGAGAAGAAGGAAGAAAAAGAGGAAACAAACATTTATTAAAGGGCTACTATATTACAGGTATTGTGCTAAATGTTTTACAAATTTTGTATCATGTTATCCTCACAACAACCGGGGGTGAGCAGTAGATGCGATAATTACTCTCATTTTCCTGAAAAGGAAACTGAGCCAGACAGTGGTTAAGTAACTTGCCTACGGCCACCCATCTAACAAATGTCTGCAGCTGGCTTTGAACTCAGATGTCCTTGACTCCTGGCCTAGTGTTCTATCCACTACTCCATTTAACTCCCTTAGTAAGCCAAGGAATTAAACAAAGCTTGGCTAATTTAGGGGTACACAATTTCTTTATTTTGCTCAGAAAAGTCTTCCAATGAGAACATATTAAGCTATACATAATCACATTTGTGTCACTACCTTGATCAAGTTTTGTTTGCATACTTATGCATAATTACTTTAACATTATTTGTTAGTTATCCACATCTAGAGAAAGAACTATGAAGTCTGAATGCAGATCAAAGCATATTATTTTCTCTTTTTTTTTGTTTGTTTCTCCTTTCTCGTGGTTTTTTCATTTGGTTCTAATTCTTCTTTACAACATGACTAATGTGGAAATCTGTTTAATATGATTGTACATGTATAGCCTATGTCAGATTGCATGCCATCTTAGGGAGGGGGGAGCAGGGGAGGGTTTAGAGCTCAAAATCTTATAGAAGTGTATGCTGAAAACTAAAAACAAACAAATAAAATAAAATAAACTATTTGTTAAAGGAAATCCAGAATCTCCCAATGATTCAGGGTTCACTTGTTTATAGATGTGATTTTTATTCTCTTTGCTAATGTTGTTCTCCTTGCTTATGGGCACTTTCTTAATATTTTATTTTTAATTTATGGAATAAAATAAGCATTTCTTATGGGCACTTTTAGAGGGCATGAAGTTGAGACAAGAACTGAAGTGAAACATGTAAATCAGTCTTGTCTGCTTCTTTTATAAGCTAAAAGGTTTAGTAGAGGAAGATGTAGAGAGTAAGCTCCCTGAGGGCAATGGCTATTTACCATTTTGTCTTCTTATACCCCGTACCTGCTGTAGTGCCTAGCACATAGTAGACACTTCTTTTAAATACTCATTTAAAGTATTAGGTAGAATTAGACTGAATTGTATTGGAGAGATGGTTGGAATAACTTTTCAATTTCTTCTTTTTTTAAGTGGTCCTTGTCATTATGATATATAACTAAGAATTAACTCTCTTTTAACTCTTCAAAAACTGTATGCCCATAAAAGCAGTTTTTCAGTCCTTTCTATTGGCATCGTGAAAGGGAGGCTCCATGGTAAAGAGTATACCAGAAAAGACCAAAGGAAAAGCCAGAAGTAACATCAATAAACAGAATGAAAAACACCCTCCAGGCCTAACCGCCAGTTTCTCAGGACCTGGGTCACTATCATAAGTCCCCAAATGCTCCATAGGCCTGGTGATATCTTCTCTACAGTCCTCTAGCGCAATCACACAGCTTGCTGGTTAATACCCTTTAGCATAAAAAGATGGAGGAAAAGTCCAGCGACAATAATACCTTTTATTTTACTACTTTTTATTCATTTATTTTTCAGATCTTTTGACCTCATCCCTTCTACTGATTTAATCTAATTTACTACTGCTTCCTGAAAACCCTTTGTGCTAGCTAGGCCAAGACTGGAACAAGGCAGAAAGCATGAGCTACACTAGGAACTATATCAATATCTTCTATTGACTAAGTGGGATTTACCAGTTAACATTACACAGTTAATTGAATTTGTTCTTTCTTTTTTCTTTCTTTTTTTTCTTTGCAATCCTATATATTTTATTGTATTCATTTAAAAAACATTATTTCCTTTGCTATAATTTTTTCCCTTTGTTTGGTACATTGGATACGATACTGGTTTACAGAGGCTTTAACATATTTTTAAGATCATTCATGCGTCCAAGTATCTTTCAAAAGTAATTTTTCTACACCTTTGACTTGTTTTCCATCTTTTACTTTTTTCTAGACTCTGTGGTATTGTGGGGGTTTATCAATATGAATTAAATCTACTTTAGCACAGTTTAGGAATTGTAAATGATTAAGAATTGTTTTATGAGCACTTCCTTTGAACACTACACCTAAATGAGTATAATTTTTTGCTTATCAATAAAAATGCTGTACCAGTGCTAGCTGGAAGTATTCAGTTGGAGTTTATTAAGTAGATATTTATATTTAATTTTCAAAGAAATTTGTGAACTTATTTTTGTGTTTATAAAATTTGTACCTCGAAAAAGTTCCTTAAATTATTTTTTACTGGGTTCTGTTTATCCCTCTAACTTTTCATAGTGATCAATCAAAAAAAGCTAACAACCTCCCTTTTCCCTGGCAGTTCTTCCAGCAATAAATAGCTTTTACAGAACTATATTATGTTTCTCTTTTCCCCAATTTTTAACATTTTTATTTTAAGTTTTGAGTTCCAAATTCTATGCCTCTCTCACCCCTCCCTGAGATAGTAAGCAATCAGATATAGGTTATACATGTGCAATTATATAAAACTTTTCCATGTTAGTCACTTTGTACAAGAAGATTTGAATAAAAGAAAAAAAAGAAAGAAGGAAAATTAAAAATAGCATGCTTCAGTCTATATTCAATCAGTCCTTTCTCTGGAGGGAGATAGTATCCTTCATCATGAGTCCTTTGGGGTTCTCTTGGTTCATTGTATTGCTGAAAATAGCTTAATCATAAAACAACTCTGAGGTACCACATCACACCTATCAGATTGGCCAAGATGACAAAACAAGAAAATGATAAATGTTAGAGAAGATGTGGGAAAATTGGAACACTAATGCATTGCTGGTGGGGTTGTGAAATGATCCAACCATTTTGGAGAACAATTTGAAACTATGCCCAAAAGGCTATAAAAATGTGCATACACTTTGACCCAGCAATAGCACTTCTAGGGCTATATCCCAAAGAGATCATACAAATGGGAAAAGGACCCACACGTACAAAAATATTTATAGCAGCTCTTTTTGTGGTGGCAAAGAATTGGAAATTGAGAGGGTGTCCATCAATTGGGGAATGACTGACCAAATTGTGGTATTTGAATGTAATGGAATAATATTGTGCTATGAGAAATGATGAACAGGCTGACTTCAGAGAAACCTGGAAAGACTTGTACGGTCTGTTGCTGAGTGAAGTGAGCAGAGCCAAGAAAACGTTGTACACAATAACAGCCACGTTGTGCGATGACTAATATTAATAAGCTTAACCTTTCCCAGCAATAGTAGGATCTAAGACATCTCCAAAGGCCTCGTGATGGAAATGCTATCCACATCCAAAGAAAGAACTATGGAGTTTGAACGCAAATTCAAGCATACTATTTGCTATTCTTTTTCTTCTGTTGAGTTTTATTTCCTCTTTCTGGTGGTTCCTCCTATTGATTCTAATTCTTACAACACCACTAATGTGAAAATATGTTTAATAGGAATGTATACATATAGCCTATATCAGATTGTGTGCTGTCTTGAGGAGGGTGGTGGGGAGGAAGGGGGAGAAAAATTTTAAGCTCAAAAGCATATGGAAGTGATTGTTGATAAATCAAAATAAATTAATAAAAAAAATCATTCACAGCTCTTCATCAAACAATATTACTGCTACTGTATACAATGTTCTCCTAGTTCTGTTCACTTCACCATGCATCAGTTCATGTAAGTCTTTCTAGTTTTTTCCGAAATCATTGTGCTTGCCATTTCTCATAGCACAATAGTATTCCATCACAATCATATACCCCAGCTTGTTTAGCCATTCCCCAATTGATGAGCATCCTTTAAGATTCTTAGCCACCACAAAAAGAGCTGCTATAAATATTTTGTACAAATAGGTATTTTTCTCTTTTGTTGTATGTCTTTGGGAAATAATCTTAGCAGTGGTATTGCTGGATCAAAGGGCATGCAGTTTTAAATTTGTTCTTTCAATGTACTTTGGCCTCTACGCACCTCTTCTTTCCGCTCTTCTCTCTGCTATACTGAGAAGAACAGGCAGTAGCAGTGATTCACAACAGCACTGAAGTTGCAAAAGATCATTGTGCAGAATATAGAATACTGAGTCACTTCTAAGTTCTTCTGAAAACTTAATATAATGAACTCCCTCTGCTGTTAATTCACCTGATTCACCATGAAATCTGGGGACATGCCCCTATTCTAGCAACCTTCTCTGTTAAAACAGCAGAGAAGAAATATATGTAGCATATACAGTGAGGTCATGGGCCTTGTTCTACTCTAAGGCCTTCCAACAGGATTACTTACTTGAAAAATATGACTGGAGCCATTTTGAAGCAGCCGCCCTTACAGAAGCGATGCTGAGCAAAACTCAGATCAGGCCGACCCTAACTAGCTTTTCAGATCCTGGAGAGATTCCAGTAAGTCAACTCTGACAAATCCATTTGGCCGAGAGGAAAAATGGAAGGGGTAAATTGAGTTGATCATGTTTTTAGACCCGGATTTAGGCCTCAAGAAAAAGTAACGATGAATCCAAAAGGTGAAGATAACTTCTCTGAAAGTGGATAACAACTCCTGCTTTTAGCTGGCTGAGCTATGATCCCAAAGGCAAACATCGTTACCTCCTGCCCCTTTGGATATTCAAAGACAATTCTATACAGAGAAATTGTTGCAGAGGATAGCATGAGGTGGGGCAGGATACAGATAGAGCCAACCTGATGCCTAGAAGAAGATGACTACCTATATTGATGTAGCGTGGTATAGAGTGGGAAGAAAGAATCTAGCTAAGGAGCCAGCAGCTCCTATTCCAGCACCTACTTACTATTTGAGTGGCTACAGGCAAGTCACTTAACCTTCCCTGAATCTCAGTTTTACTCATTTGTAAAATGGGGATAATACTATTTGGACTACAAGCTTGTATTACAAGGAAAAACGCTTTGTAAAACAAAAATGCTATTGTAGGACAATAGATTTTAAGCTGGAAACCTTGAAGTTCAACCCTTCTCATCTTACATTTGAGGAAACTTAATTCAAAGCAAATTTAGATTATTTGCCCAAGGTCACAGAACTAGTAAGAGCTAACAATTATATGGTCCTTTAAGGTTTACAAAGGGCTACTAGGTGGTGAAGTGGATAGAGGGTTGGGCCTGGAGTCAGAAAGACTTATTATCCTGAATTCAAACCTGGCATTTGATACTTACTATCAGTGTGACCCTGGGCAAGTCATTTAACCCTATTTACCTTAGTTTCCTCATCTGTAAAATAAGCTAGAGAAGGAAATGGCAAACCACTCCAGTATCTCTGCTAAGAAAACCCCAAATGGGGTCATGAAGAGTCAGACGTGACTGAAAAACAACCAAACAATTACAGTTTACAAAGCACTTTATGTATGTTATTCCATGATCCTACCACAACTCTGTGAGCTGCATGCTATTATTATCCCCATTTTACAGTGAGGAAACTGATGCTGTGAGTGGCTAAGTGACTTGCCCTGGGTCACACAGTTAGTAGTGTCTAAGGCAGGATTTGAACCAAGGTCTTCCTGACTTGAAGTCAAGTGTCCTCTCCAATATATCACACTGTCTCTCTCTAAAAATATTATTGTTGCTATATGTTGATTTTATTTTTTATTTTTATTATTTTATTTTATTTTATTTTATCATTATATTATTATATTTTATTATACTATTGATTTCAGTGGCTCTAGGAAGCTCACACGTTTCAGTCCCTCAATTCAAATTTTATGACTTGAAAGTCTATCATTAAGGACGTTAATATTCTGGGCTAAGAGATTGTCTCTTATAAAAATGTGTGACAACAGGCATAGTTCTAGGTAGGCACCCAAGAGGGACTCTACGTATATTTACCTTCTCCAGCAACACTATGATAAGTTCACACCTTAACTCTTTATCATTTCTCATTGTCAAAGGTGGACACAAGAGAAGACATCTAGCCATGTTGTAGTTGTTATTATTGTTCAGTCATTTTTCACTTGTGTCCAATTCTTTGTGATCCCATTTGGGGTTTTCTTGGCAAAGATACTGGAGTGGTTTGCCATTTCCTTCTCCAACTCATTTTACAGATGAGGAAACTAAGGTAAATAGGGTTAAATGACTTGCGCAGGGTCACACTGATCTGTTTGAAGCTGGATTTGAACTCAGGTCTTCCTGACTCCAAGCCCAGTACTCTTATCTCCTGTGTTGCACATTTAAGCCATGTACTTGCCTCTAATTTGAAACTGAGTTGAGCATAGGAATCCCTAGAGGAGAGGATAGAGGAATTAGGACCTGGTAGGGTGCAAAAGAATGAAATGAATTGAAGTTCATGGCTCTATCCACTAAGCCTCCTCACTGCCCCATGAGCGGGGATCAGAATTTAGCAAGGTAGACAAGATAGAAGCATATGCTTCCCCTCCCCCCCCCAACCATACCTGTGATTTAATCGGTGTAAGAAACTCCTGGTGAAAGACTTTCTTTATGGAAGAGAGGAATATGCCAAAAAGAGAGATGATAGTCGCAGAGTTGGAAGGAACCTCAGAAATCATCTTTCAACTCCTTCATTTTAGAGAAACGGTAACTGAGGGCAGAGAGGCTCTTAGATTCCCCAAAGGTCACACAAGTGGTAATGAGCAGTCAGGATCTGAACCTTGGCCACACTCTGCTAAAGAAAAACATCGTCTGGAACTGTAACTACACCACCGCAACTGGAGATTTGTCCCAGGATACTGGACGTGGGATGGTACACACTTTCTCCTTGTGACTGCCTTCTGGCCGGGCCTGTAGGGCTAGTTGTCCCACCCTTAGCCTAGGGCCTAATTTCCCCCCATAATCTATATATTGTTTCCTTCCCTCTCATCTCTGCCCCAGCCCTATAGTCTATACCCATCTAGGTAAAAATGTTTCTGTGCCTTTTCCCTCAACCTCAAATCCTAGGTATGGCTCTGAAATTGTGGTAACATGTATTTTTCCAAATGCCAGTTCAGCCCAAGAATTACCTTGACTCAGCAACTTGCAGTTTCTTTTAACCAGTACAGCAATACCAAGCAAAAGAGTAATGCTGATGGCCAGAGCTCTCTATTCACCTCCCAGTCAACAATTCCCTTAAAGCTAAGTTTCAGGAGAGGCAGGTAGAGCATTTTCTATCGATCGATGGAGCTGAAAGAGGAGTCCACAAATCACTTTCTAAAAAGTACTCTTAGGCATAAGGAATTTGAAGTATATCAATATATATAACAACATAGAAATAATTAGGGGGCTTAAATAGATTCACAACAGCAAACAGATTAATAATTGGTATAATTGTTGTTGACTCGTGATTATCTTGTTAATTACATTTCTTTTATGTGGGGAAGGGAGAATTATCTCACAGGGTGATGTAACCTTGATTGGCATGTGATCATTTTCATCTTTGTTCAGTGACCTTATTCTGTGGGATGGTACAATCTATGGTTGGTAGCAAGGACAAAATTTTGTCTTCTAACCTTAGATAAAAGATTTTTAAAAAGAACTACTAATATTCCTTTTAATAATATGTAAAAGCCCAGTGAATTTAAAGCAAGGACAGCAATTTTATCTTTCTTGTAAACGTCTCAATGGATTTGACAAATAGTCATCAAGCGCCTTTTTTTGTACCCAAAGCTAGCATGATGGAGCCTTGCTCTTGAAACATAATAATAATAGTTCACTTTTATGTAAAATGCCCATGTAAGCACTTTACATACATTAATTCATTTGCTTTTCACAACAACCCTGTGGGGCAAGTAAGATTATTATCCCTATTTTCAGAAAGTAAAAGTGAGACTCAGGGAGGTTGTGACTGGTCACACAATCATCTGAAGTAGATACCTCCAATTTACATATAAGGAAACTGAGGCTTAGAAGAGTTTGTCACTTTCTTATGTTCAACATAGTTAATCAATATTCAAGGCTGGATTCAAAACCATGTTGATCTGACTTAAAGTTCAGTACTCTGTCCACTAAGCTTCACACTGCCCCAAGAGCAGGGATGGGAATCTGGTTAGAAACTTTATACCTTTTTTTTTTCTTAACTAGACCTGTGATTTAATCAGTATTAGGAATTTCTGGTGAAGAACTTCATCTTTGAGGATTAGTACCTTCTCTGTAACTTAATCAGCCAATGAGCCTAGACCACAGGGATGTTAAATGCTTAGCCAAGCCCCCACAACAAAATATGTGTTTGAGGTGGAATTTCTCCATCCACTCCACCAGTCTGTACATACATATGTGTGTGTGTACATATGTATGATAAAGTGACAATGTTAATGGCACACCAAATAAGGTCAATGGATTCTACATATAGTGATAGCAGCTGAAATTTTATAGCACTTTGTTGTTAATGTTGCTCAGTCATTTTCAGTCTTGTCCAACTCTTTGTGACCCCATTTGGGGTTTTCATAGCAAAGACAGTGGAGTGGTTTGCCATTTCCTTTCCCAGCTCATTTTACAGATGAGGAAACTGAGGCAAACAGGATTAAGTGACCTGCTCATGGTCACACAGCTAGTGTGGCCAGATTTGAACTTGAGAAGATGAGTCTTCCAGACGCCAGGGCCTGTACTTTATCCATTGTGCCACCGATAGCACTTGAAGGTTTGCCAAAAGTACTTTCCTTACAAAAAGAAGAAAAAAAAAATCATGAGATAATGGGATGTCCCAAAAGTCTTTGTGCAGCAGTTTTTTTTCTACCAAGCAATTCTATTATCTATATATTGCTTAATCCCAATTCCTCTTGATTCTAGTGACTTCCCTCTGTTAATTATTTCCTATTTATTCTCTAGCTTATTTGTACATAGCTGTCTGCACATTGTTTCCCCCATTAGATTGTCTCAAGAGCAGAGACTCTTCTGCCTTTCTTCATACCCCCAGTCCTACTGGCTGTGTTAAAGAATCCTGGCAAATCATAGGCACTTAACAAATATTTACTAACTGACTAATTAATCACAGACTTTTGAGAACACAAGGTGATGGAATCATGGAATTAGAGCCAGAAGGGATCTTAGGGCTTTAGTCCAACCTCTTCATTTTTAAGATGAGGAAACTGAGGCCCAGAGAGACTAAGTAATTTCCCCAAAGTGATATAATAATAATTGACAGAGACACCACTTGAACTCAGGTCATCTGACAGCACTCTTTACACTAGACAAAACTCTTCACTAATGTACAAGCTGTGAAAAATTTGTCATAAAGGCTCAATACTGTCACCAAATAATCTCGATTTAAAAAAAAATTCTATTGTAAAGTAGCTTTAAGTAATATATGGTAGTAGTTTTTAGAAAGGATACAACATTTCCATTTGTTTTGCTCTAACACTGATATTTCAGGAAAACTTTATGCATCCACCTTTCAGAGATTATATGGGAGTAGAAGTTGATGCCTAAAGGCAAAGGCCAGTTCTCAGAAAATATAAACATTAGTGATATAATTTAGCTACTGAAATTCCTCACTAATGTTGATTATTTCCATTTCTAGCAAAGTTCCCATATGCTGTTCAGTACTTTGTTCACAGTCAGGGGACATAGAAGGTTGTTACCCAGTGAACGGCCCTTTGCTCTCTTGCTTTTCTAGCAATAAATGCACTTTGAACAATTCAAGGATGACAGAAAAGAGTGGGAATATGAAGAGCTCTCTTTTTACGGATTCAGGGGGTGGATGAGTGGGAAGTAGAGAAAAGTGATTTTTCTCTTCTCCTAAAATTGAGAATTAATTTCCAATGGCACACCTCCTTCTTTTAGGGGTTACTTCTAACTTTCTGTACCTCCCCCAATATGAAAGGAAACCATTTTGCTAAATGTGGGACAAACGTGTTCATTTCATTACTCCCTATTTCACTGAACAAAATGAAAAGAGGCATTTTTTAGTAAAAAGCAAAAATATAATATATAATTTCTGAATCTGAATGAATTAGAACAATGAAAGAGGAAAATAATTAATAACAGCTAGCATTTATATATCACTTAGAGGTTTTCAAATTACAGATTTCTCTTTTTTATACTCATAACAAACCTAGGAGGTAGATGCTATTATAATTCTCATTTTACAGATTAATAAATAGAGCTAGATAGAGGTTAAGTGACTTGCCTAAGGTCACACAGCTAGTGAGTGACTGAGGTCAAATTTGAACTCAAGTCCTCCAATGTCCAGTGTTTATTGTACCATCTAAATAAAAAGTCTAAATATTAAACAGCTTTTGGATATAGAACCAAAGAAGCAAGCATCCCCAAGAACTGAGAGGTAGGTTGGTATAATGAATATATAGGGTACTGGATTCAGAGTCAGGAAACTTTGATTTAAATCCTGCCTCAGACATTTGATAGATGTATTACTCTGAACAACTTAACCTCTTTCAAACTCAGTTCTCTCATCTATAAAATGGATATAATAATGACATTTAACTCCAAGAGTTGTTGTGAGGATGAAAAGAAAGAACATATAAAGTGTTTTGCAAACCTTAAAGCAATTTATAAATTCTAATCAGTCCACTATGTGCCTACTATGTGCTAGCTATTACTGGTAGTGGTAGTAATGATATCATTAGTAATATTATTAAATATTATGAATAACCTCTCTGCACCTGAGTTTCCTCATCTGTAAAAAGGGTGGCTTGACCTCAGTCTCTAAGATCCTTTCCAGTTCTAGCACAGTAAGCACTAAGTTAAGGGGGAAATTATTTTATACAGACAAATCATGAATTGAAACATCAATGAAAAAAAGTTTTTTATTGCAAAACTATAAAAGAATTTATTGAAAGTTTATCAGTAAAATCTTACTGGGTTTTCTATTGCATCCCTCCCACCAAACCCCACAAACCTACCACGAAAGTCTTATAGCAGTGTGTAGGACAGAATGCAAAAAACAAACTCCCAGCAGGGTTTTGAGACAGCTGCATGTTAATCATACACAAAACTATTAAAAGTTAAGGACCCAAATCATCATAAAAACCCTACACTTTTCACGCATTTTGAATTTTACTGTGGGAGTCAAACAGTCAAACAACTAAAGTTACAAGACATACAAGGGCAGAAAGTAGACAGTTTCAGTAATTGAGGCGATGGCAAAAAGAAGAGCCTGAATTAGCAATCTCTAAACCCAAATTCTACCAGCTCCACTCCTGGACACTTGGGTGTTATAATTGCACTGGAAAGAAGTGTCTATTCTCTAAAAATAACTTCCCTTTCTTACACAATTCCACAATGCTTACACCCCATACCTTCATATGGTCTTAAGCGGAGCTAGCGCCCTCGCAAATGGGGAAGGTGAGCGTTGCCACATGATCCCAAACTAGATCTTGTCCCACACCTCTCCTTATCCTGCTCCCCACTCTCCTGCTCTCTTACAGTAATTTCACAGTGTCCCAAGGTCTCTGTTTCCCCCCTGGTAGGATGGTGGCACTGGGCCTGTACTCCCATCATCAATTCAATTTGTCATTAAAAATTGATTTGAGGGTGCATTTTGCCAGGCTTCCTGCAGGCTCTGAAGTTGCTAGTTATGTAGCTCTGGTCTTCCTATATGCTAAAGAGGATTTATAGAGTATAAAAGATTCCTGGCCTCCAAATGCTCAGAGAAGCAGTGGCAGGGCCATAATTGAGTTATTTTTAAGGTTTCTGCAAGAAGCCAACCCTCAAGGAAATATTGGGGGGAAATTTAAACACTAAATAAAAAAGTACTTAATTGCTAAAAAAGAAGACAAGACTTTAGAATCCTAGTCATCTATTTTAAGTCAACGTGCCCCAGTCTGAGTTTACTCGTAAAACTACTGAAGATATAACCTCAGATGCTTCAGGCTGCCTTGCACAGTTTTAATCAGAATGTTCCTATGTGGTCTTACATTTTGGAGTTAATAGAATTAGATGATATCATTTCTTTGCTAGTGATCACAATATATTTTTGAACATACAATAACTTATTTTTTTTCTTTCCACTCCAGACCCTTCTATCTTTCTCTTCCAGGGTCTTATCATTTCCCTGACTTTAAATGGGATGAGGCACAATAGACTAGGTTTGCTTGTCAAGGGAGAAGTTACATTTAAAATATTCCTTTTCTTTACATGTATGACAATAGAAAAATCTCTTCCTTTTGTGCAGTTGCATCTTCCAAAACCTAAAATGCAACTAATGAGAAACAGGATGCTTATTCCCAAGAAGGTCTGTGCCAAGAATAGTGGGGCCAAAACATACAGAAGTAATTTGAGAAGAAAGAGCTGCTCAAATTGGCAGTTTCATATAGAGACCCCTTAAGTAAAAATTCCCTCTGTTTTATCTCTAAAAAGCTGTCTGCCCCCAGCTGGTTTGAACATTTAACTAAACTTTAAGTACCCTCATTGGAATTTTTAGCTAAATTATGCAAATTTTTCTTAATTTTTTTAACTTAATATTCCCCTACCCATAATCCTCTTGACCTAGGTTGCATTATCTGAACAATTATACAAGGCATGATTCCTCACGCCTTCATGGAATAACTTACAGGTTTCTTTCCCTGTGGAATAGTGCAGTTCCCTAGGCTGACTAAGCTGCTAAGGCAGCAAACTTTGCAAATAATAAAAGGAAAGAAATTCTCCATTGGAACTTGTCCATCCTCTGTTTTCATGTGATTATGAAGAATTAACTGCACTGGGATTTTAGCACCTGAGCTGCCAATCAAAAATGAATGTCTATAAAAGTAGGGAAGAAAAATCATGTGCATTCAGAACTGCAACAAGGATGATGCTCTGATGGTAGAAATGTGAAAAATGCCCAGGTAAAGATGCATTGGAAATTAAATAAACACTTTCTGCATGTGGTACCCAAGAAGGCACTAATTAGGAAGGGACGGAAGTAATGTTATATCTACTGCCTCCCCTTATTAAATATATTAAGATTTTATTAATTAAATTATTATTTCCCTCTGCTATTTCTTCCTATATCTGTAAGTACAACTTGACAGAAAAGGAGAATTCTTTCACAGTCGAAGAATTCCTTTTGACCTATTCTTTTTTTACCACTTATTGTGAAGAGGGTATCAGTCATAACCTCCTTGGAGTTTGTGCACTTATTCTCCTGGCTAGGGTCTGATGGGGGTGATAGGAAAATCATCACAGGAGACCTATTACATTGCCAACATGGTCCAATGGAAAAGGTACTAGAATTGGGAGTCAAGAGTTCTAGAGTCAAATAATGACTCTGGTCCTATGTGACTTTGAGTCAATCCTTTAGGTCTTTGTATTTTGAGATGACTTATTCACTACAGCCCTATTTTCTGACTGTCTCCACCCCACCAGAAACTTTGACTCCTCCTCTGGCTCCCTAGCTCTCATGAGTGAGCTTTTTGCCTTATCTTACCTGGGCCCAATCCTCCATATAGCTTCCTGAAGTCTCCCACCTTCCTATGGGCTTCTTGACATGCCCCAATCCATCCTCCTTTCCATTGGGCCTTATGTTCTGTCTTCTTTCATTAGAATATAAGCTTGCTGAGGATAAAGACTGTCTTGATTGCTTGTATTTGTGTCCCACTTAGTTCAGTGTCTGTCATATTGTTCATTCTTTTCTATCATGTCCTACTCTTCCTAACCCAATCTGGGGTTTTCTTTGCAAAGATAATGGAATGGTTTGCCATTTCCTTCTCCAGCTCATTTTATAGAAGAGAAAACTGAGGCAAAAAGGGTTAAGTGACTTGCTCAGGTTCACACAGCTAGTAAGTGTCTCAGGCCAGATTTAAACTCAGGAAGATGAGTGTTCCTGACTTCAGGTCGACACGCTATTCATTCACTGTACCACCTAGCTGCCTGGCCTGGCTTTTAATGAGAGCTTAACAAATGCTATATCAATCTATTTCAATTCAGCTCTTTGGTCAGTTTTCTCATGTGCAAAATGAGAGTGATAATACTACTTTGCAGGGCTGTTATGAAGAAAGTATTTTATAAACATGATATAAATGTGGGTTGTAATAATAGGAGCCATACCCTAGGCAGTCCTTTGAGCATTGTAGAGTCCAATTATGCATTCAGGTCTGAGTAGGTGAGTCAATAATTCCTGCCAGGAGAAGGGAATAAGTATTAAATAGCACCTACTATGTGCCAGACACTATGGTGAGCACTTTCACTATGACAATATTGGAGTTGACAGCTGTGGGGAAAATATGTAGAAAGTGGAATGAAAATTGAACAGACTCTTAAATTGTTGGCTTAATTTCTTCCATGCTAAGCATTTTACAATTATTATCTCATTTGATTCTCACAATTCCTCAAGGTCAGTGCTATTATTATCTCTATTGCTATTACATTTGAGGAAACTGAGGCAAACAGAGGTTAAGTAACTTGCCTAGGGTCACCCAGCTAGTAAATGTCTGAGAGCATATTCGAACTCAGGTCTTTCTGATATCAGGTTCAACATTCTATTCACTATATCCCCTAGTTGCCAGAGTTAGGGACAGTCATACTTGGAATATA
Organism: Vombatus ursinus; assembly: GCF_900497805.2. Classification (NCBI taxonomy): domain Eukaryota; kingdom Metazoa; phylum Chordata; class Mammalia; order Diprotodontia; family Vombatidae; genus Vombatus; species Vombatus ursinus. The sequence continues at coordinate 5,381,651 of NW_020952380.1, forward strand.
ATACTGCTGCAGAATCAAAGTAGTTTAGGCCTATGTTCACATAAACATGTCAATGAAACTTTCATATCTCCTCCCTGAAAATTTCTTCTATGCACATATTACAGATAAAGCAGGAAGAAAAGCTGGTATTTATAGAAAAGAAGGATATGAGAAAATTTATCAGCTGTGATTTTATTCTTGATTGCTGTCTTTTACCAACGTCAGTCAGCCAGCCAACAAGTATTTATTAAGTACTTACTATGTTCCACAGACATTGTTCTGAATTCTAGGGATACAGTAAAAAGTTCACAGTCCAATGGGGAAGATAACATGCAAACACTCATGTACATACAAGATGTAGATAGGATAAATTGGGCACTACATTAAGAGAGATCATGGAAAGGTTTCTTATACCGTGGAGGTGACCCTTGGGTTGGGTCAGCAGAGCCCCAAGGGCTACTGAGATGAACATGGTGGTACATGTGAGAACCAGCACAGTTCAGAGAGGCCTATGCCTGGAGTTCAGGCATTCATTAAGTTATTTACTCAAACAAGGCAGGGGGTTGGAGGCTGGGAATTGTTCTCTGGATTAGTACCCACACGGATCATATCACAGATCCTTAAAGTATTGAAGTAATGATGTATTTAATTAAGTTCTCATGCCTACATCAGAAGCACTACCACATCAAAGTTGTTAGTAAGTCTGACTTCCGGATGTAAAATTTCGAAACTGAGAAATTCAAACCTACTGTTAAAATCTTAACTGCTTCCACTTACAAAGAACCTGTAATTAAAGAAAAAACTTCTTACAGAGAGAGTTAGCTTTAGGAAGCAACATTAAGCAGAAGTACAATTTATGAATTTTGGTAATTGTTCTTTCTCTCCTTTGAGCATTAGATGATATTTGGCTTAGGTGTTCTCTCTCTCTCTCTCTCTCTCTCTCACACACACACACACATGCACACGCACACACATCCTATGACTTTTAAAGGTCCAGGAAATGTCATTTTAAACAATCATTACTATTTCAGTACATCATTTATGGGCGTACTTATTTGAAGACGCCAATCTCCTCCACGTCTTAGTAGACAGTTCTTAGGAGTTGCTTTGGCAAAGGAAAAAAAAATCAAAGGTTTATAGGCCTAACAGCTGGACGGGACCTCAGAGGCCATCAATTTAATTCTTTCATTTTACAAATTCATCCCGTTTTGTACGCTCATAGTTTGTTTGTTGTCTCTGTCATCAGAATGTGAGCTCTTTGAGGGCGAGGACCATGACTTTTATTTCCTTTGGATTCCCAGCACTTGGCATGGTGCCTGGCACAGAATAAAACCTTAATAAATATGTGTTGCTTGTTCGATTACAAATGAAGAAATATGGGCCAGGGACAGTAAGTGATTTGCCAAGGTCATGGGAGTCTTTTCACATTTTACCTGCACTGTTCCTTAGGTAACAGATATATACAGTTGATAACTATTCCCATATTCAAAGCTTTTATTATGTCTTTTTAAGTTTGATGGGGCCTAGCAAAACTTGAGATTCACCAGCATAAGCTTTGGTCCTCTCCTTACCATTATTAGTCATTTGAGTCGGAATTCAGTAGAAGAAACAATCGTTACCATAGAAAACAGTTCTCATTTTCATCAGCATTTGACTGCATCTATGTACAAAACACTATGTTCTATGAAGCAAGTTAACAACATTTTTCCTAACCCTCCAAGAGATTATGACAGTATTGAAGCTGACAGCTGTGGGAAGAATATACAGAAAACTGAATGAAAATTGAACAGACTCCTAAATTATTGACTTAATTTCTTCCATCTCAGACTTCGAAACCCAGTTCTAAAACACATGATAAAGAAATCTCCCTGTAAATATGAAGCAAATACGATTGGCAGGAAGAAGGATTGATTCCCCACTTTCATTTGCCTAAGGACCAGCACATCAACCTGCTGCCGGGTTGCCTAGGGCATACCCAATTGCTTGGGCCCACAATCCTCAGAACAGTTGTATTCAGCTCCAGGCCCTTCCTGCTGTGTGGAGCCGAATTTCAAACCAGGCTAGAGACAAGGGGAAACATCAACACACTAGTATGCCAGTCACTCCCATCTTACATTCATTATCAAGTTGTTCAAAGGAATCCCCCAGGTACCCATGATTTGCAGAATGAAGATAGAAAGATAAAATGCAATTATGCTACTTTAAAACAAAATCAAATTGCCAAAGTGCATAGGAAGGAAAGAAAAATTTTGATATGCCTCCTTTGAAGTCTTGAATTAGCAAAAAGGAAAAATTTTTAGGGAAGGGAGATAATTGAACCAATGTTGCTAATGACAAATGACAAATGTGATGTTGCACTATTCAGTCCTTCATTCACTTCCTATCAGGCATGTTTTTTTTGTAAATAGCGACTTTTTTTTAATAGCCTCAAAAGCCAGGCTTCTTAACTTGAGGTCCACATACTAACTCTTTCTCCCTCCCACCCTTCCTCCTTCTCTCTCTCTCTCTCTCTCTCTTGATGTTCCCCTCTCTCTCTCCCTCTCTTTTCTCTCTCTCTTCCTCCCTCTGTCTCTATCTCTGTCTCTCTCCTCTCTTTCCTCTCTCTGTCTTTCTCTCCCTCCCTTCCTTCTTCCCTCTCTCTGCCCTCTGTCTCTCTGTCCCTCTCTCCCTCCTTTCCTGCCTCTCTCTCTTTTCTCTCTCTTTCTCTCTCACACACATATGTGTATATTGATAACTTTTTCAGTATAACTAGTTTCCTTTGTAATTTCATGTATTTTATTTCATGCATTTAAAGACATTATCTGGGCAGAGATGCACAGACTTCACCAGACTATACACACAAAAAAGGTTAAGAAATCCTGCCTTAATTTAACTTTTCCTTGTCTTCATATTTTGTCTTTTCTAAAGATTTGGTGATTTGTGGGTGTGCATAACCATTCCCTTTCTCTTCTCTGTGACCATGACTAAATGAAATTGAATGTGTTAGCAGGTCTCAGTAGGTATGTGATATGGTAACACACTCTAATTCTCATTACTTCAGCAAAACTGGAGTATGAGAATGTGAAATCAGTGCACTTGAAAAATTAATAATGGCTGGCCCTGAGTAAAATTTATTGAATCAGTTTTGAATGGGGGTGGGGGGGGGAGGAACTGAACCTCTGAAAAGAAAAGCAAGTCGCTTGAATCTTGAAACTGTTAGGCTTCCAGTGACAGGCTGCCATTTCTTTTCTTGATGGCACTTGCTTTGGGAGGAGTTGGGGTGGAGGAGGGGGAGAATGAATGGATGAGGCTTCAATAGGACACACCTGGATTACATTGTGAAGTGATAACCATGCCTGGCATTTTCCTGAGAAAGCACATAACCAGTGGTGTGAACAGGGGCCTAACATCCAGTATTTCATTTTGTATTTCTCAGACCAGATGACATAGATGGAGAATGAGAAGACATGTGTGGGAGGGAGAGCGAAGAAGTAATATGTAAGACACTTCAGTTGGGGAAAGTGTTGGAAAGGAAAGGAATATAGGGAAAGAGCTCTGGTTGCATCTAAAATAGTTTTATATGTGGGTTAAGACACTGAAAAATGTCCCAATGGCCCTATCACTGGAGTTCTTTAAGTGAAGCTTAGATGATCACTATTCTTAGATGTTGGTCATCAAACAAAACTAGCTTTGTCATTATAGCTTTCAAATAATTTTGTATAATTTTGAAACAGGCATGAGAGGCACCCTGTTGGAGGAAAGCATATAAGGGAACATTTTACTCTATCTAATCATATGTTTTTTGTTTTTTGCACTGAGCAAGTGCAATGCACCAGGAAATCTTGTATTTTCTATATTTCTATCAATAGTGAGATGATAAGAAATGTGATGGGCTCTGGAATATCACTTTAAAAAGCTGGGCTGTTCCCTTCTAATGGACCCATCAAGAATTCCTTTTATGCATGCATAGATTTCATTGTATTAAAACTTTATGTAGGTTGGAAATTAGGCATATGGGTTAGTAATTAATGATATTCTAAAAGTTTCCCTTTTCTTACCCAAAAGCCAACTTGTTCTTAAGGGCCCAGCAGAAGCAGTCCCTACTGGGAGCCAGGAGCCTTCTTCTCCCTATCCCCAGATCATTTGCTGCCACATGCCAACAGGCAACAGAGGGCCCGAAAAAGAACAGGACTTCGGGAACCTTTTCTCTCCACTAATCCAGTTCTTATTGTCCAATTGAAATCTGGAGCTGAATGCTACCCCCTCCCATCACCAACCCTTCCCTTAGGTAATCAGGGGCCCCACTCCACTCCATCCCTCAAGCCTATTATTACCTCCTTCTCAATAGTCAGTGGTGGAGGACCTTGCTGCCATAGGTATACTGGGTTTTCCCATTTGCCATTTTGACCATTGGATTCCTGCCCTACAACTAAGCTTCCCTTAATTAGAATGTGAACTTTTAGAGAGTAACATTGTTTCTCTTTGCTACTTTTTGTCCCATAAGCTTAGCACAGTGCTTGTCACTTAAAAAATTTATTTTATTTTATTACTGTTAAAAATACAACCAATTTAACTTTTGTGATTTTATTCAGTCCATGTATAGCCCCTGCTGATTTTTTTCTCAGAGAACATATTCATGATGTATAGGCCTGAGGTTTATGGGTAGTCTATAAGTGTGGGGACCTCATTTATTCCTTACTCCTGAATGACATTTTCTAACATTTTTCACTATTCTCACCTATGCCAAACTTCTGTACTGTAGTCACCAAGAATCAAAATATACATCGATATAATTTGGAGGATCTCATAGAGTGTTTTGTAAATTTTTTTCTAATTCTTCATCTTCATCAGTAGATATTAGCACATAAGCTACTTATTTTCACTGTGGTCTTTTTCCAAATCGTTATCACAAGCACTGCAATATTAAAAAAAAAAGTTCCTCGTTGCTTTTGGTTGTACAATAAAACCAATTCTGCTAACTCTTTTATTTATCTCTCTCAGGAGAAGGCATAAAACCGGTCTATTTAGCCACAATGTTTTTATTTTGGATTTATTTACCAAGAATCTCAAGACTGATATGATTGACTTTCTCATGGAATGTATTCACTTGTTGGTCATTGGAAATAGATCTCACATTTAGATTGCCAACAGTTAAGTTAATGCTTATATCCATCTAAAAACCAAGTGTTTTTAACATCCCCTGTCTCCTTTTCCTACTACTCTGTCCCTACTGCAGGAGTGGAGGTGGCTCAGGCAGTCAATAAACATTAATTAGGTGCCTACTATGTGCCAGGAACAATATAGGATGGGTCACACAATCCTGAGAAATAATTTGTATTTTTATTTTTCCCAAGGTTGTCATAGTCAAATAATTAAATGACCACTCTACTAGTGATGACTCTCTCTGTATTTAGTTGGGCTGGCTCTCAGAAGGTAGACATAGTCAGTTACCAAGACGGTACTCAAAGTTTTTCTGGTAGAGTTTGCCAGAGCTTGTGATCTGATATATGGCTTTTGAGAACCTTGTGTCACCTCCATGACACTACAAGATATTGGAGAAGGACTTTGTAGAGGCAGAAATAATAAGGATATGAAATATAGTAAATTACCTTAAAAGCAAAATTACCTTAAAAACTAAAACAGAAATAACATGAATATTACAGAGATGAAACTATAAGACTCTATACCTATATTAAGCCACCAATTCAACTGAAATGCTTATGAGGATTCATTTGAGCTTCATAATCTCAGAGGTATTAAAAAACAGCTCAAAAGAAGGCAGAAATAATCAGCAAAAGATGACTTGGCCCTAGTAATTAATTGTCAAGTTCATATTTCAAGAAACATCAAGGAAAGAACCTACATTCAAATAACAATAGTCTTAGAATTTTGTGCTGGGTATATAGTTGCCCTGGCTATTAAAAGAAAAAAAAAACAAACAAACAAACCAGAAACTACTAACCTTTGATTTCATTGGTATAGGTGCTTCCCTCTACCAGTGAAGATCAGCAACTATCTTGTAATTTATACTCAGACAATTACCTGGAGTGCTAAAAGGTTAAGTGATTGCCCAGGATGAAACAGCCAGTATATGTCAAAGGTAGAACTTGAAACCATCTCTTCTAGACTCTGAGGCCAGCTTTCTCCCTTCCCCTCCTTTTCTGTACTCTCCTTATCCCTTTCCTTCACATTCCTCTCCTCCTCTTCCTTCCCCTTCTCTTCCCTTACCTCTTCTCCCCTCCCTATCCCTTTCCTGACCTCCCATTCTTTACTTTTCCCTTCCTACTCTCCTCTTCTTTTTTCTCCTCTTCTACTCTCCCCTCCCCTCCTCTTCCTTTCCCACCCTCTCCTCCTCTATCTTCCCTTCTCTTTTCATTTGTTGAGACTGGGCCTCCAAAATCTCACCTAGACTAAAAGTGTAGCTGCCGCTTATAGGGCACAATACCACTAATGGTAGGAAAGGGAGTTTTTTGACCTGATCCATTTCTAACGAGCCAGTTTGCTCTTTTTTAGGTAGTAGATAGCCTTCACCTCACTTACAGGGCTCACCATATTGGTGCAGGACTTATTGAAGATACTGAATCAGTGGAATGGGTAGCTCAGAGCTCCCTTGCTCAAGTGGTCCATCAACTTCAGCCTGCTCAGTAGCAGGGATTTCCAGCCCACACCCCTTTGCCCAGCTGCCCTTACCTTTTTCCACCTATTATCCTGCTTCTCTAACTTTTCTCCTTTCCCTCCTCAGATATAATGTATACAGTAGATTTAGAGTCAGAAGACTTGAGTTTGAGTTTTGTCATGAACAGAACAATGTGATATTGGCCAAATCATTTTTCTTCCTGGTTTCTTCTTCTAAAAACTGGCAACAAATAACATTTGTACTACCTACCTTGAAGGGCTGCTATGATAGTCAAAAAAGATATTGTATGTGAACATCTTTGTAAAACATTAAGTCCTTATATAAATATAAACTTATTATCACTTTTGTCTCCTCTTCCTCTCTGCCCTTCATAGTTATGCTATCTCTGCTGTTCTTACTCGTAAGATAGTGTGGTAGTGGTGGTGGTGGTGGTGGTGGTGGTGGTGATGGTGTTATTTTTCAATTATGTTCAACTCATAATCCCATTTTGGGTTTTTCTTGGCAAAGATACTGGAGTGGTTTGCCATTTCCTTCTCCAGCTCATTTTACAGATGAGAGAAGTTAGACAAACAAGGTTAAGTGACTTGCCCAGGGTCACATAGCTAGTAAGTGTCTGAGGCTGGATTTGAACACAGGAAGAGGACATTTGGCAAATCTGCTTATCTTGGGATGCTTGCCTTGGGCAAAGTGAAGTCCTCAGAGCCACAGTTTGTTTGTAAGTAGTAGACACAGCACTGGATCAGAAATCAAGAGGACCTGGCTTTATTCAAGTCCTTCCTTAGATATGAACTAGCTAGTCTTAACCTCTCTGAGCTTCAATGTCCTCAACGTAGTTGGATATACTTGACCTCTGAGGTCATTTCCAGCTTTAAATATACAATCCTATGATTTTAGAGAATTGACGTTTTCTCTAATGGATTCCTTGACTTAAGCAACTGACACACTAAAAGCTATAATACAACAGACATTGCCTCTCTAGGTAGAGGCCTTGGTCTTGGCCTCCCCTAGGGCCTCAGTTTCCTGATGGGATTAGATTAGATGGCCTCAGAAGACCTTTCCCACTCTAGATCTATGATTCCATGAAACTGCTTTCTAACACATTCATATGCCTAGAGAATTTCCATGAATTAGATTCTTAATACTAAATTGCCTCAAGGATCTGATCTCATTGTGTGAGTAAGCACCACTCCCTTTCATAGCCCCTTTCTTGCCCCAGCTAACAGTCTATCATGAATTGCTAAGGCCCTTAAAATCTATCACCTCATGGAAAACCCTTCAATGACAAGCCTGTAGTAGCAGTAGTAGTAGCAACAACAGCAATATCAAGAGATAGCTTTTATATAGTGCTTTAAAGTTTGCAAAATGTTTTACAAATTTTACCTCATTTAATCTTGAGGTAGGTGCTATGACGATTCCCATTGTACAGTTGAAGAAACTGAGGCAAAAAGTAGTGACTTGCCCAGGGTCACAGAGCTGGTAAATGTCTGAGATTGAATTTTAAAATCAAGTCTTCCTGATGCCGAATCTAGTACTCTATCGACCATGCTACCCAACCGCCACCAAATAGAGCTAGGTTGTTCTAAGGGCAATACATAAACATTCAGTTGCTTTACTCTAATATTTTTTATTTCATTTTTCAATTCTGAAAGCTAAAGGAACCTAAATAAAAGGCTAAGAGTTTACAAGTCATGATTTTGATCTCCCAGTTGAATTCATTCTTGCACAAATATAATTTCCTTTATTTAGAAGCACAGTAAATTTTATTATCATCATTATCATAATCATCATCATCATTTTACTATGGGGGAGGGAGGCAGGTTCCTTCTCCCTAAAGGCATCCTCAGCTAAGATGTAAAACTCTAGAGTCAAGCAGAAGATATTCCTAGTGATTTTTTTCCATTGAGCAAGACCCACAAAAGCTAATAATGCTGTTGGCTTTTTCTTGCCCCTGGCAACAGAAAGAATGAGAATATTCAGCCAAAAGCAGCCCTCCAGACATTAGAGTTCCCCAAGAAAAGATGTAGCAAACTCTGCCCTCTCGAATTCTTCACCTTCCCACAGTAGGTCCAGTACTGTCAGGGAGAGGTGTACAAAGTTCTCTATGAGCCTCATAGAGCTTTTCACAGGAATAATTAATGCTGCTTATAAATCAAAGGCTAGGTTCACACTGTTAAATTTTTCTTTCCTTCAGAAATGCTGCGTTTCCATGCATTTGGGTGAGAACTTGTGTTCAGCCCCAAGCAAAGAGAGAGCCCTTTAAAATTATTTAAAGCCTCACCAATTTAGAGGATCATCTATGAAACTAGAGACTAAATGAATTTCTAGTTATTTTATGTAACTCATCCCTTCTTCCAAAGGCTATCTCAGAACACTGGGTGACATTAATTATGTTCATTAGAAAAGAAGATCAACCAGCATCTCTTTATATAGGACATATTTTTATCACTTTTGAATACTGCTTTATTACTACATAAAAAATTTAACACTACAGAGTCTGTTTTTCAAAGCTTATCAGGCTCAAATAAATGGTGGTACTGATCTCATGCCAGCATGAAAAATATAAAAAGGAATATGACTCTTTTACTTGATTAAGATGAACCTTGAGCATTAGTCCTTTATGTTCCACTGAAGTGACCAACTTTTTATTGAAGCATATTTGAAAATAGTTGAATGTATCTACTATCCTAGTGCAAATGTGGAATACCTTTGTGCTGCTAGCTTCTTTTTCCCTACAGAGGACCCAGTTTCCTTCTGACCAAAACAAAGTGAATGATTAAATGTCTAAATGCCTCATAAATTTAGAGGGCTAAATAAGTACCTAAATTTGGGGCCTAGAGTTGGCCTGTCAACCCACTCAACAGGAATCTTTTTTTTGTCTCATAAGGAAAGTGAACAACAACAATCATAATGATAATAATTCACATTTATATAGCATTTCAAGCTTTGCAAAAGTGATTTCTTCACAACAATCCTGTGAGATAAGTTATACGAGAATGAACAAATAAATGGTAAAAAGCATGTACTAAGTGCTGACTGTTGAAAATACTGTGATGAACACTAGTGATACAAACAGAAAAGTAAGTTAGCGCCTTCTCCCAAAGAGCTCACATTCTTTCAAATTTACATTGGGAAACAACACATATGGAAGGTTTCAGCTGCAAATCAGATGGAAATGTCCCATGGTCTTTAGGGTACAGCAGGAAAGCAGATGGGATTGCCTCGTTTTAAATGTCATTTCCACCGATGAAATCATATTGGTTTCTGATGTTGAGCCATTTGACAGTGCCAGAGACTTTGGTAGCAAGAACTTTCTTTTCTTTTCTTACAGACTTGTATCTGTAAAAACCTATAGGAGCAGTTACCAAGCTCCATCTCCAAAGGGATTGCTTTGGAGCAGATGCCCTATGGATAGTCTCAAGGAGGCACTGCTATTCTCAAGGTCCTAGGCTGTTCCCATTGGGGTCTGAGAAGAGATGGCAGTCAGGGTGGTAGAAGTGGTGGTCAGACTTGCTCAGCATATGCTCCCTTCTGTCTCTCCTTCTGGGGGCCTTGCTCTTTCAATATGACCATCATTTTACAGATGAAGCCCTGAAAGGTTAATTAATGTCTAGCTAGCGTTTGTATGGGGCTTTAAGGTTTACAAAGCACTTCCTCTGGGTTATCTCCTTTGATCCTCATGATAGGTCTGTGAAGCAGATGCTATTATTATCCCCGTCTTAAAGATGAGGAAAATTAAGGCTGAAAGAGAATGACTTGCCCAAGGCTATATAACTTATAAAGGTTTCAGAAGGATTCAGTCATGTCTTTCTGTGCTCTATGCACTGTGTAACAGCTAGCAGTTGTGACTTGTCTGTGATCATACATCTTACAACTATCTGCGTATGACTCAAATCCAGGTCTCATGGTTCCAAATCCAGCATTTTAACCACTATGAATGTTATGACCGGTCATGGTGTTCCTCTATGTTCTTATTAAAGGCCACAAAGTGAAAATGAGTATAGATGTGAAAGTGACCCAAAATTAGTCTTGCCCAGACCAGAACCAGAAATGTCTCCTGGTTTTCTTTTTCTCTCTTCCCACCTCCTCCATATGAGCTGGGTGGCTTAGTGAGCCAAATACTGGGCTTGGTATCAGGAAGACTTCTTTTCAAACTCTGCCCCAGATAGTGGCTGTGTGACCTCCAGCAAGTCACACAACCACCATCAGCCCCTTTGTAAAATAAGAGGTCGGACTCAATAAACCATAAGGTCCCTTCCAGCTCTCAATCTACGATCTTAAGAATTATTTCTTCATCTCATGTTCCAGTGCCCGGAGATGAGTTTCCACATTTACAAGTAACAATTCCAATCATTCATCAATCAAATTCATGTCCCTATTCGAAAGTGGGAACTAGAGAATACAAAAATGGACTCCAACAAATCCCTTACCACTGGCAGGAAAATGGCACAAAGCCCTAATAATGTGGACATTAATAGTATCCGCTTCCAATGAAAATAACACGTATTATTTTAAATTCAAAGTATTTACTATCTAGTCCCTATTCTTATCAATGCCACTGTAACAAGGAAGCTAATAGAATTGAACATGTATATGCAAAAGGAAGATGTTATCAGGGATGGATGGATGGTATTTTGCTTTAAAAAAAAAAGTTAACAAAATATCGTACTTGCTAGTATCTGTTTTTTTTTTTTTTTCCTGAGTGTTGGCCTAATTCATTTCAGGTGTGAATTTATGCCACCTTAAGCTATTGTCTAAATAGAAAGTTCTACTGCAGATTTAGGATGAAGCATTATAAAATCTAGTGTGGCTGTCATAAAGAACAGAGGACAGAGAAAACCAAGACCAATTACTTACGTGAAGCCAACACTGGAATGCATTGTCTGTGGCTGCTAGACTTCACCGTGTGTACATTAATATTCACATCGGGCACTGTTTAATGATGCTATTCAGAATAGAGATGTGGAGCAGGAAGAGATGTAGAGGCAATCAAAAGGATAATTTATTGCAATAGAAATAGTCCTCTTCTGGAAACGTCATTAAAATTGAGGCAATTTTTTTTCCTTTTTTCCTAATTTTACTAAATGCATTTTTTTCTGTCAACCCCAGGGGTTGTTTATGCACAATATAAATTGGCACAATAAAAAAATTCTTGCATGAAACAGATATTCGTTCCCTTCTCAGGTTACCTTCCATTTACACTGGACATACTTCATATGTTCCTAGCTATTTACATCTTGTGTCCCTCATTAAATATATGTTCCCTGGAGGGAGGGACTGTTTTTGCCTTTCTTTGTATCCCCAGACCTTAGTAGGGCTTGCCACATAGTAAATGCTTTATCAATGCTTCTGATTGAGTGACTGCCAGCTATTCTGTTATGTGGTGGGGATACACAAGCAGAAATTAAACAGTCCCTGACTTCAAAGAGCTTACATTCTACTAGAAGAAATTGTCATGGATATGCTGTGAAATGTATAATAGTATAAATATATGTATAATAATATACTTCTTTATTATATATTATATATATATATATTATATATATATACACTAATATATATATATATTAGTATAGTATAAATAAATGTATAATAGTACCTACCTCTCACGTTGTTATGAGGATTATATTAGATAATATTTACAAGCACCTTGCAAACCTTAAAGAGCTATATAAATTTGAGTGACAATGATAGTGATGCTGTACCTAAGAAAAGAAAGTATAGGATAGGGACCGGGACTAGTCCCTGGTATGTGGAACTCCCTGATGAGGAAATTCTCACTACAATACAAGTTGGCACCTTTTCTGCAAAATCTTAGAGATGCTTAGAGTTATGTGACTTGCCCAGGGTCACACAGCCAGCATGTCAGAAGGTAGGGTTGGAACCTAGATCTTCCTTGCTCTGAAGACAGCTCTGTATTCATTTTACTATGCTGCCTCTTACGGGACAGTACGTGACCACAGAGTATCTAATTATACATGAGTACGTACTACATTTGTTTTATTTGTACCAAACCTTTTTAATATAATGTAATCAAAATTAATGTAATCAAAAAAAAAACTTTAAAACCTATATGTTTTAAAACGTTTACAGCAGCTCTCTTTGTCTTAGCAAAGAACTAGAAATTTCAGGGATGCCTGTCAATTGGGGAATGTCTGAACAAGTTGTGGTATATAATACTGATGGAATACTGCTATACTTTAAGAAATGATGAGCTCAATGATCTCAGAAAAACATGGAAAGACTTGTATGAAGAGTGAAATGAGCAGAACCAAGAGAACATTGTATACAGTAGCAGCAATATTATTTTAAGAACGACCTTGAGAGAATAAGTAATTTTGACTATTATAAATACCCAAATTAAGTAAAAGGATATATGAAGAAAGATGCTATCTGCATCCAGAGAAAGAATTGATAAATAGAAGTATATATAGAATAATTTTACATATATATGTGTGTGTGTATACATATATATATATATATATAATGGTATCCTCTAGGGTGGAGTGGGGGATAGTAGAAAAAAAGAAGAAAAAGAAGAAATTTACATGATAATTTTGTTGTATATTTGAAAGGAATAGCAAATTGTGCTTAGTGGATTTGCAGTTTCATGTACAATTTTTTTTTATTTTACTATGTTATGGAAATGTTTGTTTCCATAAATATGAATTGATGTAAAAAAATAAAAGGGAAAAAAGAGTATTAAAGTCAAAAAACATGAATGTACATATGAGTTAAAATTAGTTCAACACCTGTTGCCTGACTTAGAAGTTCCTGAAAACTACTGACCAGAACTATGGATGGCATCAATATCCCTGAGTGGATATAATAAGAGAAGTGGCTACAGATGTAAAAGACAACTCACGAGACAGTTCTAAGATGGGCTACTGTGGGCTCTGATTGAAACCTGGAAAGACTTACATGAACTGATGCAAAGTGAAATGAGCAGAATCAGAACATTGTACACAGTAACAGCAATATTATATGAGGAAAGACTGTGAATGACATAGCTATTCTTAGCAATACAATGATCCAAGACAATCACGAAGGACTCATGATGAAAAATGGTATCCACCTCCAGAGAAAGAAATTGATGGTATCTGAATACAGACCAAAGCATGGTATTTGTCCCTTTCTTCCTTTCTTTCTTCCTTTCTTTCTTCTTTCCTTCCTTCCTTCCTTTTTTTTCTTCCTTTTTTTCCTTCTTTCCTTCTTTCCTTCCTTCTTTCTTTCTTTCTTCCACAAACTACTATGGAAATGTTTTACATGATTGCACACGTATAACCTAGGTCAGATTGTTTACCATCTCAGGGAGGGCGGAGAAAGAAGGAAGGAGGGAGGGATAGAATTTGGAACTCAAAACTTTAAAAAATGTTAAAAATTGATGGTACACAACGTAAGCTATGATTCTCTTTCTGTCTCCTCTCAGTATCCAAATCCACAAACTAGAAAGACTTTCATTGAACCTTCCCATAACTCTCTCCTTTACTACTGGAGGCAACCTAGTATGCTGGAAAGGGCATAGGTTTAGGAGTCGGACACTCTAGGTTCTAGTTTCAGCTCTGACACTGAATAGCTATGTGATCTTGGGCACACCCACAGCATTTCTTCTTTTGTAGAATGAGAGAGCAGCACTAGATGAACCCTTACATGTTACACCATTACAAGTGCCCCACCTACCTAAAAAGGCAGACAAGGTAATGATGATGTTGATTCATGAATAGAAGACTCAAAAACCATAATGAAAACTTATCATTGTCTATGATTGATGTACAATAGTGTCATCACATCTCTCATATCCATTTCCTCTCTACTTATACAGTCACTACCTTAGTTCTGGGTCTCATCACCTCATGCCTAAATTATTTCAATAGCATTTTAATTGGTCTCCCTGCCTCAAGTCTCTCTTCTCTTTAATCTGTCCTCCACTCAGCTACACACGTGATTTTCCTAAAACTCAGATATGACCTCAGGTCAGCCCAATCCTTCAATCTAGTAGATCTCCAATTCCATTCATTCTCTATTCATTCCAGGATTAAATATTATTTCATCTTTACTCCATCTTTCTTTAATTTATATTTTTATGTAAGTTTTATAAGGTATAAGTACTAGTAGTAATTAGTACAATTACTACTACACTAATATAATTAGTATATAAAATATGTAAATAAGTGTATATATATATGTGTATATATATGTGTGTGTGTGTATATATATATACATATATATATGTGTGTAGAGAGAGAGAGAGAGAGAGAGAGAGAGAGAGAGAGAGAGAGAGGTCATATGTTCAAAAACTTTTTAATGGTTGAAAAATCGTGTGCATGATGAAAAAATACTAGAGATCACTGACCTAGTGTGATCTCTCCCTGGGCAGTATTCCCTTGATAACAGCAATTAATGGTCATTGACCTTTCACTTGAAAAGTACCAATGATGAAGAACTCACTATTTCCTGAGGCACCCCATTCCACTTTTAAAAACCCTATTTGTTATAAAGTTTTTTACTTTGTAGAGAGCTAAAATCTGCCCCCTCTGCAGCTTCTATTTTGCCTAATTCTACTTCTCCAGGGACAGTGAATCCGATCCATTTTCCTCATGACACTCTTCAAATATTTGAAGAAACCTATCTTGTTCTCCCTCTACCCCCATCCCTGTCCCCCAGCCAAGCATTCCCTTCTCAGACTGAATATTCCTCGTTCCTTCAGCTGATCTTTGCATTGCAAGGTTTCAAGTCCCACCATCATAGCATAATGAAACTATCATTTCCCTTATTTGGGACTTTATGCTTTTATTGATCAAATGGAACAATGTATGTACAGTAAAGTATTCTTGAAACCATAAAGCACTATGTAAATGCCAGTTAGTATTATGATCATTATTAGCAATTTTAGTGTGAATGCAGCCTCATATCCTATTAGGTTTCTTGGCTATCATATCACAAAATTGACTCCTAATCAAGATGAGGTGTCCATCTAAAGGTGGAAATAGATATGGACTACTGGAGAAGAAGAGGGCATTCTAAATACCTAAGAGAAAACGAGTAAGTTGTATGTAGGAAATGGCAAACAGATTTGTTTGGCCAGAATGGAGCATTCATGATGAGCATGTTAGAAAAGAATGTGAAATAATGGGAAGGGGTGAAAGACATTAAAGACCCAAATGAAGAGTTTGGGTTTGGTATAATAGGGAGACACTATAGGCTCTTAGTAAGGGATTGACATAATAAGAACTATTGAGAAATGTTTAATATATATATATATATGTAAAATATACACACATACATATACACACATGCATACATACATATATACAAACATATTGTATACAGAGTACATACATGTGTATAAATCTATATATCTATATATGTATATTTATCTGTATTTTTATATATGTAAATAGAGTAATATATACATCTATATATATGTACACTGTGTGTATGCTATGCATATACATATGTATATAAATATGTATGTGTATATATAGCTACACCTAAATTATTCAGATTACTCTGGTTACCTACAAATATAGGAGCAATAATATGAATACCAATAATTTATTTTTGTATCGTAAGTGATTAAAAAGAAAGGTGTTATGGTCTTTCAAATAGACTTCTGTAATTGACTGAAATTTTTTAAAAACAATTTTTAAAAGCTTTTTAGGACCCTAGGGAACTTGGGCCTGCAGTTCAGGCTAGTTATCACTAATCACCCCCTATTACAATTTGTTAGGCAGCCCAGCCCTCCCATTAAATGTGTCTCAGGCAAACTGATTACAGATGGCTTCTGAGACAAGCATTCACTGTAGACAATGTTGCTTTTTTTTTTCCTAAAGAGAGTAGACTACTGGTGAACATAATTTACATATGGTAAACATCTAAATAAAAGCATTGCTGATGCTATCAGGTGGCTTTGTTTGCTCTCTCTTTCTCCTACACATCCTCCAACTGCCTCATTCCTCCATTCTGTTTCCTAGGATCACAAATTTCCAAGTAGAAGGTACCTTAAGAGGCCACCAAGTTCAACCTTTTCATTTTAGAGATGAGGAAACAAGAATACATAGCCTAAGTCACTTGCCCAAGATCATACGTATAGTAAGTGATACTTACCCTTTTTTTTAAATATTCTAGTTCAATAAGAACCAAAAATAGTTAGTTTACATACTAGCACGTTCCTCCACAGCCATCTAGGAAACATACAATACGAGGTGAGCCTCAGATCTATCATGAATTTACTTCGTGAATTTGGGGGAGTCAAATGAAAGTACCTGTTTCCTCAGGTTAGGGTTACTTCAAGCAGCAATCTGAAGTGATTGCCTAGAATCTTTTTTGGAGCTAGAAGGAGCCTTAACTTCTAATCCAGTTCCCTTAGTCTGCAATATATTTACCACCTACTTAACCTGCCCCAAGTTGAGTTTTAACGGGATTCCATTTTTGCTAAGTGTTCTGAAGAGCCTGAAAGCTTGATAAAACTGTTTTCTCCTACTTAGCTATCTTCTGCATAAGTCTTTCACCCCAAATAACTTCTCTAGGAAAACACATGTACACACTCCTTTTACAAGTTAGAACAAGTTTTAAAAAAATGTTGGTGGAGTTTTAGGAATGGACAAGGAATACTGTGTGTCATATAGACACTGATACTATTGGGAGAAAAGTTCTGCCATCAATCAGGTTTCAAAGAGGAGCTGAAGCTTAATGCTAAGTACTCTAATGCTAACTGCCCAAGGCAGTATGGTTTCATTTGTTGTTTGTTTTAAATGAACTTAAAGGGAGAATACCTAGTTGTACAAAGCACTTGGCAAACTTTAAAGAACTATATAAATGGATGCTGTTATAATTATTATCATATTTTAATTTGTGGTTTATTAAATTAATAAAAGAGGCAATAATTTTAAAAATTCTGTTGCTTACATGAAATTCCCACTAGTTATACTACCCACTGCACAGAGTTGTTAAAAAATCACAGACTTTTCAGAGCTGGAGGGGATGTTAGAGGTTCAATTCTCTTCATATGAGCTACCATCATCAACATTATCATTATCATCATCATTTACTACCTCTCAGATCTAGATGATGCAAATGGAAAGACACATGGTGAGTGTAAGTAGGGTGTAACATATTAGCAACAATGATTTGCACATAAAAAGTAGCGTAAATGGCATTTTCTAGGACATGCCTTACTAGTCGACTGAGATATATAACGCACAGAGTGAGATGTAACAACCAGATGTTCTACCAAGAGAACCAGCAGATGTAATGGGGTACTATAGGGGAAAATGGGAACCACAGTCATTTCATGACATTATGATGGACTAAAATGTAGAAACCCCCCCAATCACCTGGTGACCTAATAGTGGAAATTAAGGAAAAATAAAATATAACCAACTATGTAAAGCCGATAAGAGACACTTGCAGTTTTACCTAAATGATTACTTTAACCCTGTAGTTTTGTCTAAAGGGACTTCCTTCAAAATTATAAAAAGTATTTGTTGACCTCTCCTTGTTTCCTGTCCTGGAACAAGAAACGTCTTTTCATTGTGGTAACAAACCTTGACATCTGCATGGCAAATATTCCCCAGGAAACCATTATTTTCTCCCTTGAATGATTCTCTCTTTCTTTACCTTTCCCTCTCCTGTGAAAGATACTTATCTCCAAGTTGCTGCAGAAAGCTACTGACTGGCTATGTACCCTAAAAAGTTGAAGCTGCTATCAGCAGTTTTCTTAGCATACTAATATATTTCTTTCCTTTCAATTTGACCTCTTATCTTTGACCCACAATCATCAGACCGCAATTTCCAATGAGGTCCCATTTTTCTCAGTGGAGAGAATGCTTTGACAGTATAGCATAACCTTAAAAGTAAAGGTAGCATGCTCAGATATTTTTTTTTTCCTTTTGAAAGGCGTTTCACATTGATCATATTTCACCCTATCAAACAACCCTGTGAAAGAGATAAATCTGTGTGCCCCATTTTGTAGATTAGAAAATTCAGTTATCAAGAGATTAAATGATCAAAAATCACATGATAAGTAAGTGGTAGTGCCAGGATTAGACCTGGTTTCCAGAACCAGTGCTCTAAGTAGATGGAAAAACTTCAAGTGGGTATGTCTAGTTGTGGGATGCTGTGAAAAGAACACTGGCTCAGGAGGAAAAGGACCTGGAAGAAATCCAACCCTTGTGACACCAACTACTGTGTGACTTGAACTAAATAGTTTCTGAGGGACCCTCCAGCTCTACAACTATGATCCTTTCAAGTTTCTTGGATTTTGCTTTGTGATAAAGGAAGGGGCAAGTAAAGGGGAAAATATAAAATAAGCTGGTAAGAGTTCCAAGTCTGGTATAGGCATCTGCCCTAGCAATTTCAATTAGCCGAAAGAGTAAAATGTACTCATGTGAATGCAGCAATTCCCGTTAAAAGCACTACTGGAGAAATTACATTTCAGAGTGTTGTCTGTGTAGCTTAAAAGCAAAAAGATGCCACATATCTGAGAATGGAAATTGTTCAATTACATTCCAAAGAGCACTTCATGAGTTGGGATACCAGTTCCAAGGTCCAATGAAACAAGGTTTGCTTTTACTGGTCATCTAAACAGGGCTCTTCAATGACAAAGAGCACAGAAAAGGAACATTTACAGCAGATCACCATTTTAATTAAGTTTCTCCACCTTTCCCATCCTGACTTCCAGTAGTCCCCTCTCTCTTTGCAATTCAGCAAAGGACTTCAGACTTTTTTACACAACCCATTAATTATTATTAGTGTTATTACTATTATTTTCAAGGGAGTATCTGGATCAGAATGATCTTATAATAAGACGAATCTGGCAATCTCCAGCAAGAAACACCGGTTTTCAAGGGCTTTTTGCTAACACTTGCAGATTTACCATGAGACTAATGACTAAGCATTCCACCTCATATGTATCTTACCTTTCTGGGACAGTAAGAAAATGGCTGCTCTGATGAGAAAACAACCAATTAACATTTCATACTATGAGGATAGCCAGGCTTTGCTTTGTGTTGTCCTGCAAGTGTCTTTCTCAGTCTCTAGCCACTGGTAATGATACAAATTTCAATTCCATGCTCGACTACGATTTTATAGCAAATATATATTGCATACCAGATGGTAGCAGGGGAGAGATGGTCATAAAGGCAGCACATCCCTGGGGGCATTGCAGTACATGCAACCTAGACCAGTGAGCCAATTTCTCCCAAGGGGTGCTTATCACACCCAAACCATTCATTCCTCTTGAATGAGGTCTCAGTTTAGAGCAGGGATGCTTTCCTCCTCTCCTTGCTCTGGTGAGATGGATCAGATAGCCATGGGAGCAGTTCTACTAGAACAAAATTGTTCAGGTAGATTATCCACATATCCCTATTGTATGTTTATCATCTGGTTCCAATGTTGTTGTGGGGTTTTTTTGTTTGTTTTGTTTTGTTTTTTCTCAAAGAAGTGTTACAAATGGAAATGGAAACAGGGAGGCCCACAATGTAAACTGCATAATAAGAGGTCTGTGCTCAGCATGGGAAGTCTCTCATAAGTGAGAAAATGATGTTCATAGTTTATAATACACAGCCTTCAGCATAATGGAGGACTGTCATCATGTTTTATTGGTATATATTTCCCACAATTATTTAATGAAACACAACAGAAAAAACTAGCACAAATTGTTAGTGATAGCTTTAACTGAACTCCCAGGAACATTTAATTCACGAAGTTTTTAGAAAAAAAAAATCACTTTTTTTTCCAAGGGCAACAATTTATTTTCTCAATTTCTCTACTAAATATGGTGTTACAGAAAAAAACCAGGAGAGGGATTTGATAATGTCCTTCTGGGAGTTAAAAAATGAGTACCTTTTTAAAGCTCTCATATACCTTTTAAAGAAAGAAACAAACATCATTTAGAAGCTTAATTGCTTCCTTTTTTCAAATTACTGTCATATATGATGAAAGCAATTCTATAAACCAAAATGGAGCAGAAGAAAGTGAGACTTATGCCTCTGGGTAGGCAAATTTAAAAAGCACTCAAATTGAGGCCTCATTTGGGCAGCCATGCTGGCCTAACCTAATCTCTATCCTTCCTTTTATTGGGAGCCACTACAGTCTCAAAAATTTGACTAAAAATAGAAGCTGAAAAATCAAAACCAAAATCCAAAGCATAAAAATAAGTTGAATCATTTCCATTTTTTTAACTTTTCAAAAGAGGGTAAATATTTTAAAATATAGAGTAGATAGGAAAAAAAATCTTTGTATGTCATCTTCATTCAGTTTGTTCTTTTAATTAATTTTTTTTTTAAACACCTGGCTAGCTCCCCTGGCTTCCTTCAAGTTCCAGCTAAAATCTCACATTCTATAGGAAACCTTGCCTGATTCCCCTTAATTCTAGGGCCTTTCCTTTATTAGCTCCCATTTATCCTGTATGTAGCTTTTGGTGTGTAGCTGTTTGCAAGTTGTCCCCCCATTATACTATGAGGTCTTTAAGAGTAAGGAGTCATTTACTTTCAATTGCATTTCCAGGGCTTAGGGTGTCTAGTACAAAGAAGGCACTTAAAAATGTTTATTAATTGCCTAACTGCCTCAGAGTTAAGATCTGATCTGAAGGTCCACTTCTGAACCAAACTGATTGTATAATCGCAGGTGAATCACTTAATCTCTCAGGGCCTCAGAGACTATAAAATACATAGGAGTCACCCATCGGTGGAGGAAGTTTCACTGCCCAAATTCTCTGCATCAACTTAAAATCACAGGTGCTCACCTCTTCCCATTGCCAAAAAAATCCTATTCACAGGTTTTATCTGAAGCTATTTTTTTTTCAATAAAACAAAATCTGATGTAAAGAGGGAAAGACTCAGAAAACCTGGGTTTGATTTCCAATTCCTTAACTTCTAAGCTCTGTGACTGGAGCAGATAACTTAAACTTTCCAAGTCTCATTTAGGAAACAAATTGTAATGAGAAGATGCTATCTGCCCTACTTACCTCACCAGGATGTTGGATGTTTCAAGTAAGTTGATTACTAAGAAAGCACTTTGTAAAATGCTATGCAGATGAAAGACACTGTTATTAATAAGTTTAATAAAATTATTAATTATAATTTTAATAAAATAATAATAAAGTACAAAAGTACCTCAAATAGATTTACTAGAAGCTCCTCCTACCAACCAATCAGCATTTATTTAGCACCTACTATGTACCAGGCATTGTGCTAAGTACCATGTAACAGTTATATATACTATATACTATATATATACATATATATACTATATAACAGAGTGATATGCTATAATAGTTATATATACTACTATATAAAGTTGCAAAACTGTTCTTAGTCAGTGCAGACATGCCAATATGAACTAATAGCTACCAAAACCCAGCTAAAAGATAATTCAAAAAGCACTAGTGGATGAAAAACGTGCCGGCACTCCTTTGGAGACTCTCAAAATTCTCTACCTTGTCAGTTCAATGAAGATATACCTAGGTTGGTAATTTGATAGAAATGGCCATTCGGAACATATATCTTGAAAAAGTCACACATCTGAGATTGTGAAATAGACTGCTACCATGGAGGATCTTTCCTATACACTGTGAAGGAACCTCATAATAAACCACTAACCCAAAACTTCAATTTTAAAAAGCCTACTTCTAATGTGACAGGGAGCCCTGCCAGTTTATGTCTACTACTGATGCCTGTACACCATCTCTTGCTTCTGCCTTTCCATTTCACTTTCAAGGACACTGGTTTCATAAATTTTACCATCTAGTTCCTATATGTTAACCATATGACTGGTAATCCCATATCCCTGAGGTTTTCCCAGTCACTTAATCTTAAGTTATGTACTATACACTAAACTCACCTGAAGCCTTGTAATTTGCTTGATATACATTCTGTTGGGTTAAGCAAAATACAATAGGGAAATGTGGTTGATTTTAATGGTATTTCAATAGACTTTTAGGTATGAGAAATGGATTGATGCTTCTACAGTTTCAGAACCATTTCTATAAAATTTGAATAAGTCCTTACTATATGTTTACAGAAAACCTCATGAGATATATTTTCTGAGGACATCAAGTGATGTTTCAATCTCTGAAGCTGTTTAAAACTGGATTATTTACACATCCTTCATTCTCTATATCTGGCAGTTCAGCTGACCTGCCCTAAACCTAATTACCTTTCTGAGCCCTACAACCTACCACGAAGAACACTGATTCTCCAAGAAGAATTCCATGTGAGATTGTTTTGGAGAATCCCTAGAAATGAATTGCTCTTTCATCCTATTTTTGAGAAATATCTGTATCTTATACTTAACAGGAGAAACATGGATAGGGACTGTAGTGAAACAGAATCATGGGATGATGCCTCTCACCATCCCATCCAAGACACACACATTAGAAATCTTAACTGGTAGGGTCAGATGTTTCTCTTTGTCAACATTCTCCCAAATTCCTTATTATCTTTACCCACTTAAAGCAAAATCAACAATGCTCTTTAGAACCTTCCAGTGATCTGCACAAGATTTTCCCATTGCCAGCACATATGGCAGGAGGTGTTCAAAGGGAACTTCATGAGAAGCTATCACTAGCACAATTATGTACGAGATGCATTCATTCTGCATGTGTGCCAGCCTTCATTCACAAATTTCATGATGCCTAAGCTTCATTAAGTCAAAGTGTCTGAAAATCAAAAGAATTCTTCCAACTAAACTGGGCAAAGGGTCTTTGGCAAACTGACGAAGACTGGCCAAAACTAGCTTCCTTCTGATAAAGCTATATTGAGATTGGATTCTCCCTGAACAAATAATGCTGGAAGAGGTCTTAGTGTCTCCACACTGACCAAATCTGCCAACTTCTGGTTTGTATTCTTTGCTTAAAAACAATTTATAATTAACATGGAACTTAATCTAGTAGAGGAATTGTCTCCTGAATAGGATTCACAAGGTGGGGGGAGGGGAGGAGGGAAGCATAATTTCTTTCACAAATGCATACCAACTAACCAGACTGTCTTTGCTGATCCCTCCTTCTCCCACTGTCACTCAAAAAGACTCCAGTTCTTAGGAGAAAAAAAATAAGGGTAATCTATCCAACCCTCCTTGTCTTAGTTATTGATGCAAGTCAAACAATAACATATTTAAGCATTGCTTGATAATAAACCAGCCTGTAAGTTAAAGTTAAAAATAATCTTGCCATTCCACTCTTATTTACTTTGGAAGTATGTTTCTTTCTTTCTTTGTCATAGCCAAATTTTTTCTAGTCAGGCTCCATATTAAGACTATTTCCATACTCTGAAAGAATGTGTTGAATTTTAGCCTTTTTTTCCAGAAGGTTCAGTAGAAAGAAAGGTTGGTGAAATGCTTTTGAGGAGACGGTAGACCTGTCCAGGTCAGAGTAAGGTAATGGGTATGTATTAAAAACAATGCATGATAAATGATAAAAAGTCAGCATGGCATCAAACACTCTTTCCACCCACCTCTGTTGGCTACAGTGGCTTATCAGCCTGGCACTACAATCTTTTTAAAGAATTTCTCCTGTTTCTCTCCATCTTACCTTCATTCCAGCTCCTCTCATCTACCTATCCAAGGCCTTTACATAGACAATATTACGAGCATCACTTAAATATAATATTCCAAAATTAGTACTCATGTCACTTTGAATGAAGGCACTTTGGGAAACTGAGGCATAAAATTCAAACCTATACCCTATATGTTAACTTAGAATTTCTTTAAAAAACAAACAAACAAAAAAAAAAAACAGTGCCTCCCATGAAATTACAAAGTCCTCTAGAGTAGGAGGAGGTATTTCCTAATCCAGGTGGAGAATGGTTCCCCACCCCTGCAAAATCCATTGAATTACTAGTGCTAGTTCCTTTTTAATATTTTGTATTACTTAGTATATGCCTTGCATTGACTTAATTGTTCATTAGCCAGGTGCTCCAAAGAAAAATACAGACTCCTAGAGGACAAGGAGCATTTGCTTTTTGTCTTTGTGTCTCTGGAGCATAGCAGAGTGCATGGTCCGCTGTCAAGTTAAATCAAATTAGCAAACATTTATTAAGCACCTACTGCATGCCAGACACTGTATTAAGTGCTAGGAATACAAAGTAAATGTCAAAAATGGTTCCTATGGGTGCTAAATAAATGTTTTGTGATTTTAATTGAATCGAATATGCCTTTCCTATGTCCCCCATAGGAATTAGAATCTTGCTGAGTAAGTAATAGGCTCTCAATTCAATTCAACAATTATTTGACAACCATTTATTAAGTAGCCACTGTGTGTTAAACATTGTGCAAGGTTCCTAGGATAAAAAGAACTGTAACTCCACTATGAACAGGAATGAAAATACAATACAATGAATGAATTGACCTTTAGCATAACTATGGAACTTTAGCAAATAGCAGGAGACAGAGTGTCAAAAGTCACCCAGGGTAGCAAGTCCTTCAGTACATACCTGTAGCCAAAAAACAAAAACAAAACTGAATGCATGAGAATAACCTATAAGAAACAGAAATCATCTTAGAATGCTGGAGATTGAATTCACCAAATGAAAATCAGTACAACAGGTTTTGAAGAGGGAAAAAAATAAAATCTCTCATATACAACAAAAGGATCTTTAAATATGTGATAAACATATCATGGCAGCAAAATTTTTAAAAAAATGAGAATTCACTTGCATTTTTTAAATATCTGTACTTAATGCTTCATTATCAACCAGAATGCAGGACAGGTATAATAAAATCAAATGAAACCCTTCCATTCAGAAGCTGGCTTAAGCCATTCCTTTGAATGTCTCTCTTCATCCAGCCTCTAAGAAAGAACTGTTGATCAGCAATATTGCCTAATTGAGATTCACTTCTTTGCTGTGGCAGAACAAACATTTAAGCACAGTCACACAGAGACACGCGCACACACACACACTGGACAAATAGCAGACAACAATATATCAGATGAACAGTCTGTAAGTTCAATGACTGAGAGTTCATTTCTCCCTTCCCCACTCATACTTCCCCTCAAAGAAAAAGCATTCTTATTTTAAGTTTCTGCCTGAAGTTTTAGAGCTTGAGTCCTTGATGCATGAAAAGAGAGGCTATCCTGAAGTCTTTTCCATGGATAAATACTAGCACTACTGCCACTGGCTAGTTGCACATGGAAATATTTTCTGATGAGACAATCCCTCTCCACATTTAGCTACTCAGATATAGCTTAACACACTTGCACATATCACCCCTTCCCATGCACATATCCATCCTAATGAGTTGTCTGAATTACCAGGAATAAGGCTTATCAGCTACAGAATATATTGATGAAACTGAAATCATGAATTTACAATCGATGTTATTGATCATTTAGTTTTGTTTTTTTTTCATCCAAACACTAGGATGAAGATGTGCCTTCTCTTGTGGTGGTGGCTGTCATTTCTTTTTCCAGCAGCTGATTGTGATCTGTTTTATATATAGTGGAGAAAGATTTCTTTTTAAGGAGGTCTGATCCAAACTCCCTGGTCAAAACAAGACAAGTTCATTTTTCTCCATTGATTGCATAGGAAATGTTTTCAGATGCAGAAATGAAAATCAGATTGTGTTCAATTGTTATCCCCATGCTAGGTCTCATCTTTCCAGTTTTTCTGGCTTGGAAACTATAACCACACAGTTTATTGCCCTGGAGTTCAGAAAGTGTCAGTATTTCTATTATATCCCTTCTAGGTGGTGCTTTATCAGTTATAAATAAACAGACTTTATGGAATAACTTACCTGCATCTTCCAACAGCTAGCTCCCACCCCCTATCAACTAGACTACAGTATTGCAGAGCCCCTTGAATTATCTTTTCATTTAATTAAAAATTTTACTTATCCTAACATTTCACTCATGCAATTGTGCAAGTGTTCTGTAAAAAATGTGTTTTGTCTCAGAGCTTGTTTTAAAATATGGCCTAAAAATCACCATGCTTATTTTCTCTCCAGGTTGGTACAGTGAGCAGACAGGATTGCAACCTCAAGCTCAGCACTACCCTATCACTCAATCACACTCCTGCTCTCACAGCAAAGCGCTTCTATAAACAGTGGCCCTTTTGCCTAGCAGAAAACCAATAGTCTCCTCAACCCCTCTCATCTCAAACAAACAAAAACAATATAGAGAAGGGTATTATGGAGGGGAGATTCCCTCCCCAATACTTTCATACTGTAAACTTTGAAATAATTAACCCACCAAACAGTATTTGCATGTTGCAGAAATAAAATACAATGAAAACATTTATTGGTATAATCCAGTGTGAACTTTAAATGGTGTTCTCTCCGCAACAGGAGACCACCAGACACACTGCACGTTCTGTATATGAAGTTTACCTGCTGCTGGGCTGACAGAACCTTATGCTTAGTTAGACCCTGCTGCTTTTTCAGCCTCCTCTCTTTAGAATAATTGAATGTTAATTCAACTGAAAGAGGCAATGGACCAAACTGGTATTCATGAAAGACGTTCTTTCTGTCTCTTTCACCAACCTATTTTTTACTCCTTTTCTCTCTCTCTCTCTCTCTCTCTCTCTCTCTCTCTCTCTCTCTCTCTCTCTCTCTCCCTATCTACTCCCCACTTCCACTTTTCCTCCTTATATCTCACAAACATGCACATAAACTCACACACATACTATATATCGGCAGCTGCTTCCTCAAGAAAACTGAAATGTACAATCAGATTTCACATTAGGAATGAAAGTATCTGAACCACTCCTGTTATAAGACCAACAACACAAAAAAAGTAATTATTCCATTAATACTATTTGAGCTGAAAGAACACAAAAATGATAATTAATATATTAACCATTCATAGCTATTTATGTGCCATATCTCATTTTATTTTTCCAAAATAATTGTTGTTTTCTATCAAGCATAGGAAAGGAAGGTTATTATCTACGTCATATTACCTGTGCTCACATTGTACATGTATATAGGTGAGTTCATATGTGAAAGAAACATATCTTAATCAATATATAACAGCTATGGGTATCTTTAAATGTCTTGGTGGATTAGTAGTTCAATATAAAATATAGTGAACAAGAATTTGGACACGATAAAATCTTACCTAAAAACAGCTTTTCTTAAATTATAGAAATCCTCCCAGAGCAAGTGAAGAAAACGTATTCTGATAATAAATGCAACTAACTCCTCCATCCTTATGTTATGAAAAAAAAATGGTACAAAGATTAGCAACCTAACAGAAGAGTGTTAGCAAAGTACATATTTACTGTATTTGTTTTGTATATAACATTGTAAATTTGCATTCTGTAAACAAATATGGCATGAACTGAATTTTTATTTCTACTTGTGCAATTCATTTTTTTCAAATGTTTTGGTCTTACTGGATGGCTGCCAACTTGCTAGCTATGCTGTGCTAATAAGAAACAAAATCGGAAGTGCTGTCAAATGAGCATGTAAGCTGACAAAGTTTGCCTAAAGGTGGCTACCTTCTGCAATTCACAGGAAAAACACTGGTCAGTTCATAAATAAACAGCCTATATAGGCTATATTTGCTGATGTATGGAACAGAAATCCATCTCAGTCACAACCATGTCATTTTAAATGGAGCATTAGAATTTGAACATTTTAAAATAATAATTCAAAGTCTTAAAAATCTTTTTTTTTCTAAATTTTTCATGTGACCCAGATATCTGGGTAAATTATAGAAATATGCAACCAAAAATAGAGCTATGTTGGTATCTGATTTCCTCAAGGGACTTTGAGTCTGTATACCCATTCTTCACCTCTGCCCCAATCCACAAGAATAACTAATTTGTTCTAACGTTTTGTGCTTTCTGAATGCCACTTGAAGCCATTCCATTACCATCTGACTGAATATAGAGACTGCTGTGCTCTAGTCTTGACAAGCCTTACCTCATTAAAGCTTTTTTTAATCATCAAGGGTGACACACTTGTCAAGCCCATGATAAATTATGTCAAAACATGTGTGATTCCAAATGGAGAGAGGGAAAGCAGGGAGGGAGTAAGATGAGTCCATGGATAGATGTGTTTCTTTATCTAATCTTAACATTAAAGAGAGCTCTTGGGGGTTAGATGTTGAATTAAATGAAAAAGATTCCTAGTCAGCCCTCCTGTTCCAGATGGGAATAAATATATTGAAAGCAGAAACCATTTTTCAGTGTCTGGCTCTTTTATGTTAACAGGTGATGGGATCATTGCTGAAATGAAAAGAAAAGGAATTCTAATCTCAAACTATTGAAACCTGGTGAGCCCTGACTTAGAAATATTAATGGTTTCTGCAAGAAGTCCTAAGCTCAAGGTTATTATGAAAGACACAAGGTCATAAAAATTTTTCTGCAAAATGATTTCAGAAAAACCTGGTAAGACCTATATGAATTGATACAGAGTGAAGTGAGCAGAACCAGGAAATCAGTGTATACAGCAATAGTAATATTCTAAAGATGGTCAACTGGGAAAGACTTAGCTACTCTGATCAATACGATTCAAGACAATTCCAAAGGACTAGATAAAAAATACTGTCCACCTCCAGAGAGAGAACTGATGAACTGTGAGTGCAAATTGAAGTGTGTAACCTTTTCACTGTATTTTTCTTGCTTTTTTGCAACACAGCTAATATGGAAATGTGTTTTACATGGTTTCACATATATAATTGTGATCATGTTGCTTGCCTTATCAATGGGTGAGTGAGGCATAGAAGGGAAGGAGAGAATTTGGAACTCATTTAAAAAAAAGAATGCTAAAATGAATAAATAATAATAAAATTTAAGAATACACAGGAGAAAGTAGAAAGATGTACAGGAGTAGATAAAGACAAGCAGGGCAATTTTGTTATTATCACATCAAATTTAACATGCATTTTCTTTAAAATGGTAAACAAGGAAAGTTAATCGTTTCACATATAAAAAAAGAAAAAGAAGAAAAAATTTTCCAATTCATAAATAAAATACAATCATATAAATTCATTTTTAGGGAGAGACAATGTTACATAGCAGATAAAAGGCTGGCCTTGGAATCAGGAAGACCTTGTCTTAAGTGTCTCAGACACAGAGTGACCACAGGCAACTCACTTAACCTCTCAGTGCCCAAGAAGAACTCTCTGTAACAATAATTTACAGATGATATTTTATCTTCAAGATACAGATGATACACTGTGCTTTTTTCTGCAACAACTATGTGAGGCAGTTCTACAATGATTATCATCGTTTTATAGGTGAAGAAACTGAGGCAAGAAAGGTTAGGTGACTTATTCAATGAGGCACAGAGTGTCAGAGCCAGAATCAGTGCACAAATCTCCTGAGTCTAAGGCAGTCCAAGAATTTTCCCACTGTTGCACATATCCAATAGTAGGATTACTAAAGGATTTTATTGAACAGAAACTTCTCAAGGACTCAGATTCATGTAATGTAGCACCAGCATTGTCCACACTGGCTCAACCAGAACAACTTTTACTTGTCCTTTCTTCACCCTTCTCATGTGGGTTTCAGTTCATTTACCTGAGGAATAGAAACATAGCACAGACAGGCACTCCTGTCTGTAGAGGACAGCTCATAGCATTGCTCTCTTTGCCTGGCATCTCTTTCTTACCTTGATCCACGTTACCTTTGCATTTTAGCACTTGCTTGGTGCTTTCAGGAAGCTATCATCTGTGCTTTGCCTCTTGCGCAGGTGAGAACAGGGCTTGCAAATGATGCATCCATCAGCTATGATAAGTCTCTTTTTGGCTACTGGGATACTGTAACTGGGCCGAAAGATGAACTGACAAGTGCTTTCTCTACATACGATATTGACTCAGAAACAAAAGCAATTAGGATTCAAATTCTAATGCTCCAGACACAATTAGTAAAAGATCTGTTGCTTAGTTTGATGCTGTTTCACATTCTTCACTAGTTCAGTTAGGAAGTTTAGGCTGGAAAGCAAACTGAGGGCAACAAAATACTGGCTTGTGTATCTACGATTCCAGCAGTGTGGTAGCTCCCTTTGATTTAAATGTATACATTATGACTTACATGGTAATAAGTGGTCAGAGACTGATACCCCACCATTTTCAAAACTTCGGAGCAATGAAATATTTTACAAGTTTTAAATTATTTTAGTATGTAAAACAAACTGGAAAACACATAGTAGATAGGACGCCAGATCTAGAGTCAGGTTCAAAGCCCTCCTTAGATACTTAGAGGCTATATGACCAGGCAATCCACTTACTTCTCTGCACCCTAGTTTCCCCATCTTTAAGATGAAGGGTTTGGACTCCATGACTTATAAATCTTTTTTCCAACTCAAATCTGTAACCCTAGAATCTTCCTACACAATGCAAGGAGCCAAGTCTAAGTAAAGTTCCTTTGTGTGGCTGACCTCTTTGATAGAATGGCGGCTCCCCATCTTCTGTGGATAGAGTTCTTTACCCAGCCCTCTCTGCCATCAATTCCTTAGGAAGCCTGTGCAGGAGAGCACACATGATCCTAATGACTAAACATCCTTGCTTTATTGAAACAAGTAAAACATGTTTTAGAACCTGATAATGAGGATTTTCATTTCACCTCCACTGTTTATTTCTGTAAGTACTCTTCCTGAACGAAGAAAGGAAGTACATTTGAATAGTTATTTAGATTGTATCATGTGTCATCCATTCACAACACACAAGTGTGTCATGTATGTGAATGAAACGGGTAACCTAGAATAATGAAAAATAGATTTTCCCTCACTGCAGAGGTACAACACTTCTCTCTTAATCTAGCTCCCTTTTACTGTAAAGTTAAATAAATGAAGGAAAATAATTCATGGTCTTAGAAAAAAGGGGAAAGAAAAGAACACTGGTGCTCAAGGGACAGTATCTCAGCAGACATCTGGAGGATCTACTGATTAATTAATAGATTAATGAATCAGACAGCTGTACTGTTAGAAGTGAATTTAATTGTTTGGATTAATAACCCTACTAATTAATCCTAAACAAAATCATCAACCTTACAGTTGAGAAAATGCTGAATTTCTAAAGACCCATCTGTGTGATTAATGTCGTTTTAACACACACACTGGCAAGCTATAAACTGTCAGTATAGGAAGCATGATGGGATCATTGATTCATAATAGTTTTGATTGGGTCACTTTTCTCTCTCACCATGAAGCAACACCACACAGGTGCTCCCATCATTAAGGCAAAATATCACAAGAGGGTTGAAGGCCCAGCATATTGAGATAGATGTGTATCCTTAGTAATACAGTTCTGATTAAATTTTGATAAAGTTCATCATCAACCATTAAGGAACCACAGGACATTTTAGAAGACCAAGTAAAAGAAAAAGGCAAAACCTGTCTCTTTTGTATGAAACTCCCAAGAAGAAAGCAGATAACTTTTACCTAAATTGATCCCAGCAAGAGGACTGATGAGATGAATGAAGATAATCATAGCAATAATTATAAAGAAATATTGCAGCAACATTCTCCTCCTCATCATCATCATTCACATTTATATACTGTTTTAAGGTTGCATCCACATTTCCTGGATTATATAACTTACTATACCTCTTGAACTCAGGTCACCATTAGAAATATGCATGCACATGTCCACTGTTGTTTGGGTCACCAGCAATTTTTATTCTTTAGACATGGGTCAGTCATTTAGTTAAAGTAAAGAATAATGGATAAATTGACTGACTGAGTACAGCACTGGTCTCCATAAATGTAAAAAGTAATAAACAAAGACCCCCTTCCTCTAGAATACTGGGAGAATATAGCCAAGATTTTCACAGGATGAGATAGCATGGATAGATTTTACTCTACAGGAAATACTCATAATTATGAGATCATGGCTACTCTCAAACCCATATTTATTTGGTAGACAAGAGTAGTCACTGTAGATCCTTGAGCAGGAAAGTGATATTGTATTAAGAAGATTACTTTGGACAGCGAGGTAGTGCAGTGGATAAAGTGCCAGGCCTGAAATCAACAAGACTCACCAAAGGGAAAAGGACCCACGTGTACAAAAATATTTATAACAGCTCTTTTTGTGGTGGCAAAGAATTGTAAATTGAGGGGATGTCCATCAATTGGGAAATGGCTGAACAAGTTGTGGTATATGAATGTAATGGAATGCTATAAGAAATGATGAGCAGGCAGATTTCAGACAAACCTAAAAAGACTTACATGAACTGATGCTGAGTGAAGTGAGCAGAACTAGAACAGTGAATACAGTAACAATACTGTGTGACGATCAACTTTGATACACTTAGCTCTCCTCAGCAATTCAATGATCTTAGACAGTTCTAAAAGACTCATGATAGAAAATGCTATCTACATCCAGAGAAAGAACTATGGAGTCTGAATACAAATCAAAGCATATTTTTACTTTTTTTGGTTTATTTCTTTCTCATTGTTTTCCCTTTTGTTCTGATTCTTCTTTTACAACATGACTAATGTGTAAATATGTTTAATATGATTATACATGTATAACCTATATCAGATTGCTTGCTGTCTTGGGGAGAGCAGAGGGAAGGGAAGGAGGGAGGGAGAAAAAATTTAGAACTCAAAATCTTATATAAGTGAATGTTGAAAACTATCTTTACATGTAATTGGAAAAAAATAAGATACTATTTGAGTGGGGGGGGGGGGAGAAGAAGACTCAACTTCCTGAGTTCAAATCTGACCTTAGACACTTACTAGCTGTACGACCCTGGGTAAGTCCCTTAACCTTGTTTGCCTCAGTTTCCTCCTCTGTAAAATGAGCTGAAGAAGGAAATGGCAAGCCACTCCAGTATCTTTGCAAAAAAAAACCAAAACTCCAAATGGGGTCACGAGGAGTCAGATATGACTGAATACTACTGAACAACAACAACAAAAAAGCAACTTGGAGAGGCCAAAAAAAAATCTAAAGCCACAGAGAATGCTTAGGCTCTGGTTATTACACTAGGACAGATAATGAACATTTAAACTTTTGGACACTAATGAACAATAGCAATGACAGCAGGGTGGCAGATTCAAGATTTTTTACACAGTGGTGTTTCAACAGCAATGTCAATTTCTGAAAGTGACTAACACAGCGGATATGATAGTTATGAACTCTTGAAGTAATTTTTTACTGAATGATGGGTACCATAAATCAATAATAAAGAGAAATAGTCTATTATGTTATCATTCATTATTCCTCAAATATTTTTTCTCTATAAAATTATTTAAAAGTACTATATTCCTTCTGAAAAAAATCTGTTGACAGAGGCTCATTATTTCTTATCCAGTTCATAAAACAAGATTTGACTCTTAACAGCAGTTATAATTACCCTCAAATAGGCTTAATAATATTGCTAAGATTATTCACCAAATAAGTTGTCAAATGGCAAATTGATAAGGGAGTTCACATAATGCTTTAAGTACAAATTTAAGATTATTTTATAAGATTTTTTTGCAAGATAGGCTGAAATAGAACCAAAATAATGGGGAAGAGCCCTATCCAAACACTAGATATTTCATTTAATAAAAGGAGTGGAACTTTGTGATATTGCTGAAATATATTACAAACCCTTCGCAGGAAAAATAAACAAATATGTAACTAGCAGACTCTGAATATCTGAAGTCTTTCTCCTAATCTGTCCCACTTCTTAATGTCCTCCTTTCTGCTGATGATCCCACAATTCTCCCAGTCACCCAGGCTCAAAAACTCAGTCATCTTTTACTTTCCTTTTGCCTCACTGTCCTCCTTCCCCCAACAACCAGTCAAGCTGTCAACAGGGCCCAAATCTACATACCCTCTCACAGCTAAATGCGTTTTTGACTCCCACTACTAAAATCCCATTTCAGGCCTTCAAACATTGTCCAGGCTATACCCTTTGCCAAACTGCCTAATTGGTCTCCTTGCCTCAAGTTTTTCTTGCTTGGTTTCAAATCTCAATGATGATGTCATTGCTTTGCTCAAAGACCTTCAGTGGCTTACTATTATCTCTACTGTATCACCTGACAGTGCAAAAAAAAACAAAAAAACAAAACACCTCTCTATCTTGTGGAGGAAAGAAGGGAAAGTTTTTTCATCTCTAAATATATTCTCTCTTCTTGATCTTTTCTGGAAACATCTATGTGCCATGCTTATGGCAGGCTCTTCCCTAACCAATGCCTGTTCTTTCCTTTCCTGTGACATCAGGGATAGAAAAAATATCAATTGTGTTTAAGTGAGACCCTGACCCTCCCTATACAATCCTGTTCTTCAACTGTGGTTGTATTCCTTTCCTAGACCTGATATGGAGGTGTCGTTTGCTATCCCCAAAACTTTTCCTTATTGCCCCTTTTTCTGTGCCCCTACCTGTATGTATCTCCTGAAGACTTTCCATGTGACTATCAGTTAAAACTATAATAAAGTCAGAAAGTTGAGCAAGTTGGACTGTTGAATTTCTAAGGTTCTTTGTAGCACTAATCCTTATTATCCTTCAATCCTAGGCTATATCTTTTTAAAAACGCAATTTTATTATGATTAATTTTTCAATCTATAAGAATTTATTTTCTTTCCATTCCGTTTATCCTCCTGCTCCATCGAACAAAAAGAAAGAAAAATAAAACCCTTATAAAAATATTCAGAGTCAGGTAAAATAAATCCCATTAATGCTCATATTCAAAAATAGGTGTCTCATTTAGTATCTTGAATGCATCAACTCTCTGTCACTTTGTGAGTAGCCTGATTCATCTCCAATTCTCTGGAATTGTGATTTGTTATTGCATTGATAAGAGCTCTGAGGTTTTTTCAAAGTTGTTTTTCTTTATACTACTACTATATACATTTTTTTTATTGTATACATTTTTACTCTGGTTCTACTCAGTTCACTCTGCATCAATTCATTCAGATTTTCCCAGTTTCCTCTGAAACTGTTCATTTCATCATTGCTTATGGCACAAAAATACTCCATTATCTAGGGGCCCCCCTAGCTTCCAGTTTTCACTACTATGAAAGGAGCTACTATAAATATCTACTTAAATGAGTCCTTTTCCTCTTTCTTTCATGACTTTGGGGTATATACCTTTTCCCGCTTCTTAATGAACTGGTAATATATAGTAGAAAGGCTTTTCAAAAATATGGAAAAGGTCACAACTAGACATGCAATGTTTCCAGAAAATATCTTAGTAATTGTTTTGGAGAATTTATTTTTTGTTTCTTTTTTGGTCTGAGCTTGTGATTTTAATTAGTGCAGGTAACCCTCAGTATACAGTGGGAACTTCCTCCACTGATAAAGACTGGAGAGTCCCTTGCAATTTATAACCTTAACAAGTTCTGTGAGGCACTGTGAAATTAAGTGAGGTCACAACCAATATATGAACCTAGGTTCATCTGATTCCAAGAACTGCTCTCTATCCACTACACAATACAATTATCATAGTGTCTTTAAAGGGGTGGTATGATATATACCAAATGAGTCCCTACTGGGTTTTAAAACATGATGATGAAGATACTGTGAGACAACGTAAGTGTGAGACAATGTGATGCGATGAATAGAGGGTTAATCTTGAGCCAGAGAGCCCTAGCCCTGACACATTTTAGCTATGAGACCACAGGCAAATCATTTAATCTCTTAGTGCCCTAGGCAGCTTTTTAAGATGGCAAATTGCAGATAAGATGTAGATTTGCATTCATTGAGGAAGTTTTTGCAGCAGAAGCCCCTAGCAGTAAGGCTAGGTCTAGAACCAAAAAAAGAAAAATCCTAGGAGAGTTATTCTCATCCCTATTTTGAAAATGAGCAAACTGAACCTCAGAGAGGTTAAGTGATTTCTCTTTTATGGTCCCGCATCCAGCCCAGCTCTCATAGCCATCATCTAGGGAAGATTTTGCCTGGCAAATACTCCCGGCAAGTGCTACAACCACAGATATTTAAAACCCAGAAAAGAAAGTCCTTGGCATTGTCAAGTAGGTCAACATTAAAAAGTGATATAATTTTAATCAGTGGACATGGCTTCAGTGAAAAGGTATTACCATCTGCTTTCTTACTGTACCCTAAAGCCCGTGGGACCTTTTCATCTGATTTATAGCTGAAATCTTCCCTGTGTATTATCTCCTCCACTAGAATGTGAACTCCTTGAAAGCAAGGACTGTCTTATTTTTCTATTTGTATCCCCAGTACTTTGCACAAATGCTTTTTTTCCCATTCATTCATTCATTGAGTAGGGACTCAAACCCAGAATTTCTTACCCTAGGTCCTCTCTCTCCTTTTTCCATGACAGGCTGCTGCAAGCAAGGTTTGCCTCCTCCTTAGAACCGAGCTTAGCTCTTAAGAACTGCAAGGAATCTAACAGGCCATCTAGTCCAAGCCGCTCATTTTTCTCCTAAGAAAACTGGCCCTAAAGTGAAGTGATTTGTCAGAGGTTAAACTGTAAGTAGTAAGCAGCAAGCTTACTTTTCAACCTAGGTCCTCTGACTCTAAGCCAACTTTGCTAAACTGGACTAAGAAACTTCCTTGGAAAAGCTTAGCTCCATCATGGAAGATTCATCCTTGCCTTTAACTTTGTAACATAAAAAAGTTTGATTAAAACTAAAAATTCTAGTCCACTCTCATTTGACTTAAGTAATATACCATTCCCAAACCTAGAATATTCCAAAACTTCACTTAAACTCCTTTGTTTCAATCTGCTGCCTTACCCTAACCTTCTACCAGAGCTGCTAACAATAGAAAAATGGCTCGTTTCAAGGTCATCATTCTTTTCCTGACTAACTCCTATTTGAGGTCTTAACAAGCAGGGAAATGATCAAGAGGTGGGCAGTGAAAAGGAGAAAAAAGAATCAGAAGGGTCCGGATAATTCACCAACTGGCTGATCAGTCCCTGAATGAAAACTAAACGACAGTGTAATCGTCCTCTCCCGTTGTTCTTTTGTGACTTCGTATCACAAAGATCTATATTTCCAGGGAAACAGCCTATTTTCGACAGTCAGATGTACTTTAAGCTCTCTGAACTTCCTAACACATTAGTTACAAGGGGAAGATAATGATTAAGAGGGAGTGACTTTGACAAACATATATGGGGTCAAATTTCTGGGCTGCTAAATTTGATTTTTCCAGTATTAATGAATTTTGAAAACCATTTACAAGGTATGTTAATATCCCATAGGAAAAATCGTTAAGATCAACCATGCTGAGGTACGCAATGCATTTAGGTACCAGTCCATCATTGATCAGTGTCAATGGGAGACAATTCTGGTACCCAACATTCTGCATTTCACTATTTTGTCCAACTCATCAATCAATGACTTGCATGCCAATTTTGCAAACTAATAACTTTGATGCACCTGATTACCTCTGGTCGAGGAAGGTATATAATTTTGATCCTGAAAAGATAACTGTAAGAAATAGTAAGATTTCCTAGTAGAAGTAATAAGTCGTGGTCAAGTTAAGGTTTTTTTGTTTGTTTCCCAAAAATGGAAGAAATTTGAGCATTATTCTAGATAGAGTAGAAAGAACCAATAGAGAAAGAGTTTTAAAATGCTAGAAGCAGGGAATAATTGATTGAGTGTATGTGTTGCCTGCAATTTACAGTGCCTGGATTAGTCAGCTAGATTAGTCTCATTTTTGTGAACTCTAAATTTCCTTTCTTTAAGAGATAGGTCAGAATAGGGGTGGGAAAAAGATGAGATTTGAAAATGATTTTATTAAATGGTGAATTTCCTATATTTACATCACATATTTGTGCTCTCAATTCTTAATAGAATATATATGTATATATATATATATAAAATATACCAACCACTATTGAAGGTTACCACCATATTTATGAAAAGCATGGATACATCTTATGGTTTTTGTGTTTTTTTACAATTACTATTAATACTGATTGCTTTTTTCATGCCTCCAACCCAGAGCAAGTCTTAAGAACCGAACTGGGCCAAAGGCTGTCACGTTCTTCTTTTCTGCCCTACTGATCCTGGCCTTGACCTTGGCTTTCTGCTACCACTACTCTTTCCTTATTCTAATAGACCTGGTCTGGGAGAGCCTGACATCAGCAAAGGATGCAGAACAAACTGGCAAATAGTGCATTTCTCTTTAGTGGGGGAGGTAATTTTAGGTGGACCCATTCTCCATAGGCTGTATACAGAGCTGAGTTACATGTACTTTCATGTAGGTGCTGCTCCTCCAGCACCAACCACCCTGGGTGACTTTCTCTAAACAACTTTCTACCAAGTTATATGCTCTTGCTTACTTCATTTATTATAAATCAAAGATCTCTGTTTCTTAATTTGGAAAATTACCTTTATTCATGAAAAAAACTTTTGATCATTAAGAAATACTTTACATTACAAAATATGTATTATATCACATTGCATTTAAAACTGAATTTTCATTAGCATTTCCCTTCCTAAATTACAAGATATAAAATGTAATCTGGTCATCAAAAACTGGAAAAATAGGTCTATAGAATGTTATTTTTTCAGTGTATTATGTAGAATAATCTAATTTTTAAATTTAATAAGAATATGAATCATAACTCAAATCTCTAAAAAGACCTTCAGTAAAATTGCCCATGCAAATTTCAATTCTAACTGCAACAAGAATAGTTATCTTTGAGACTTCTGGAAAGGAAAGAAAAATTCTAAAGGACCTTTGATATCTGATTATATGGACTCTGCCTACCCAAGTGAAGCTTGACCTTTAACTGCTGCTGAGTCCTTCAATTAGTATAATGTACTGAGTTACACTGAGTGTTAAGGAATACACATCCAAATTGTATTTACCTAATCTATATGTCTATGCTATAGTTAAAAAAAAAAAAAGCACCAGGCTTGGAGTCAGGAGAGAACAAAGTTTGAACCCTGCCTCTGACTCTTATTAGCTCTGAAATCACAGACAAATGTCTTAACTTCTCTGGGGCTCAGTTTCTTTATCTGTAAAATGGGAATAATAGTACCTTTGGTCCCGACTTCACAGAGATGTGAGAATAAAATGTCGCAATATACAAAGTGTTTTACAAATCTAAAACACCAGTTATCACTGTTGTTGTTTTCAGCATTACATCATTATATGTTATAACCTTTATACAAAAACAGCTCTGCCTACAAACATGCCTATTACCTGCCTTTGACAAATGCAAAAATATATTTAGAACCTTTCAAACCTTATTATTGCCCATGACTTCAGACAGGTAGAATAAACAGACTAATACCCTAGTAGAAACTTACTCTCTCTAGCTTCTGTCTTCTCTAAGCCTAACTGCCTAGCATGGATAATAATCTTTCCCTCATCAGATTTCTCTAAATCACCTTCCCTGGATATTCCCTTTACTCCTTTTAATTCTACCTTATTTTACATTTACTTGTCTACATGGCACATCCTGTAAGCTCCCTGAGGGCTGGGACAATTTCATAATTCATCTGTGGGTGTCCTCAGAGTCTAGTGAAATGCCTTCCCCATTGTAAGCATTTAATAAATCTCTGATGAAATGAATTGAACTGAAAGAACATCTATGTTGTCATTGTTTTATTTAGAGAGCTCACAGTTGGTACATTACTTCAGCTTGACATGGGCAGTTTTAAAGTGGGCAGAGCATTTCCGTTGATTCAGACTGGCCCTTTGTTATTTCTGCTTTGTTATTTCTTTGTTATTTGTTATATCTTATTAGAAGATCTTTCTGGACCATTTTCAGAAAAAAAAAAAGCCCCTATCTGTAAACAGACAGATTTCTGACTCCAGGAGCCAACACATAGCCACCTAAATTGCTAGCACATGTGTGTTATATCGATATTGTGCAAACAAACATCCAAGTTGCTGGTTCCCTTAGTCTACTTATTGTTTGCAATGAACTTAAAGCAATATGGGAGGAAAGTAGAAAAAATATTCTCTAGGATAAATGATGCTGAAAGTGTCCTAAGTAGAATTTTGCCTTGGAAGATAACTTCAGTTTAGTGATTCTCTAAAAGTCTAATTTCAAAATATTATCATATAAACTAAGCAAGTACAAACATTTATGACTATTCAGAGAAGCTAAACAATATTGTAGCATCTATTTCTCCCAAATTTGTGAAATAAAATTGGAAATTGATGTCAATGTTTCTCATTCCCGCTGAAGTTTCTTAATTTGTTCCAAAAGCCACATGATTCTTCTTGAGGAAAAAAAAAAGTGATATTGGCAGTAGCTTCCAGATTTGATTTCTCATCTGCCTTTGCCTTGCAGGGTAATTCCATTTATGATTTGGCCATTTTAGCTGTGTCCAACTCTTTATGACTCCATTTGTAGTTTTCTTGGCAAAGATACTAGACTGGTTTGCCATTTCCTTCTTCAGCTCATTTTACAGATGAGGAAACTGAGACAAACAGGGTTAAGTGACTTGCCCAGGGTCATATAGCTAGTAAGTGTCTGAGGTCAGATTTGAACTCTGAAGATGAATCTTTCTGACCCCAAAGGCCTGGCACTGTATCCATTAATCCACCTAGCTGCCACTCCAGTATCTGCCAAGAAAACCCCAAATGGTATCACGAAGAGTCTGACAAGACTGAAAACAATTGAGAAACAACAATTCTGCTTACATCAGCTTAATTTCTGCATTTCAGTTTCATAAAATCATTGTATACAGCCAACTCATATGAAGTGAAACCACTATACAGAATTCCAAATTTTCCTAATGTTAAAAATATAATATAGG
Source organism: Vombatus ursinus (assembly GCF_900497805.2). Lineage (NCBI taxonomy): Eukaryota > Metazoa > Chordata > Mammalia > Diprotodontia > Vombatidae > Vombatus > Vombatus ursinus. The sequence continues at coordinate 5,422,804 of NW_020952380.1, forward strand.
GGGCAGAGCCAAGATGGCAGCGTAAAAGCAGTGACTTGCTTGAGCTCTCCCCCAAACCCCTCCAAATACCTGTAAAAAAAATTGGTTCTAAACAAATTCTAGAGCAGCAGAACCCACAAAAAGACAGAGTGAAACAAATTTCCAGCCCAAGGAAATCTGTATGGTTGATTGTAAAGGTCTACTGCACCTGACTGGGAGAGAAACACAGTTCAGAGTGGATGCCTAAGCAAAGACCAGGCCTCAGCAGACTGAATTATGGGCAGTTGTGGTGCTTCTCAACCCACAAACACCAAAGACAACTGAAGATTGGGACAGTACGTTCTCCACACTGGAAGCAGGCCCCTGCCTTAACAAAGAGTTTATAACTCAAGTAATTGGCTGGGATCATGAGCAAAAAAAGTCAGACCACAGAATCTTTCTTTGATGACAAAGAAGATCAAAACATACAACCAGAAGAAGACAACAAAGTCAAAGCTCCTACATCCAAATCCTCCAAGAAAAATATGAATTGGTCCCAGGCCATGGAAGAGCTCAAAAAGGATTTTGAGAAACAAGAGAAGTAGAGGAAAAACTGAGAAGAGAAATGAGAGTGATGCAAGAAAATTATGAAAAACAAGTTAACAGCTTGCTAAAGGAGACCCAAAAAAAATGCTGAAGAAATTAACACCTTAAAAAATAGCCTAACCTAAATAGCAAAAGAGGTTCAAAAAGCCAATGAGGAGAAGAATGCCTTAAAAAGCAGAATTGGCCAAATGGAAAACCAAGTCCAAAAGCTTACTAAAGAAAATACTTCCTTAAAAATTAGAATAGAGCAGGGGCAGTTAGGTGGCACAATGGATAGAGCAGCGGCCCTGAAGTCAGGAGGACCTGAGTTCAAATCCGGCCTCAGACCAAACACTTGATACTTACTAGCTGTGTGACCCTGGGCAAGTCACTTAACCCCAATTGCCTGAAAAAAAAAACTGACCTGGAAAATGGATGCAGGAGAGATAATTTAAAAATTATTGGACTATCTGAAAGCCACGATAAAAAAAGAGCCTAGACATCATCTTTCAAGAAATTGTCAAGGAAAACTGCCCTGATATTTTAGAACCAGAGGGTAAAATAGAAATTGAAAAAATCTACCAATCACCTCCTTAAAAAGATCTCCAAAGGAAAACTCCGAGGAATATTGTAGCCAAACTCCAGAATTCCCAGGTCAAGGAGAAAATATTGCAAGCAGCCAGAAAGAACCAATTCAAGTATTGTGGACAACACAAGATTTAGCAGCTTCTACATTAAGGGACCAGAGGACTTGGAATATAATATTCCAGAGGGCAAAGGAAATAGTATTACATCCAAGAATCACCTACCCAGCACTGAGCATAATCCTTCAGGGGAAAAAATGGACATTCAGTGAAATAGAGGATTTTCAAGCATTCTTGATGAAAAGACCAGAGCTGAATAGGAAATTTTACTTTCAAATACAAAACTCAAGAGATGCATGAAGAGGTAAACAGGAAAGATAAATCATAAGAGACTTATTAAGGTTGAACCATTTACATTCCTGCATGGAAAGATGGTATTTGTAACTCATGAGATCTTTGTATTTGAGGATGAAGGGTTGATATCTGGAGAATAAAATTAAGGGGTGAAAAAGGATTATACTGGGAGAAGTAGAAAAGGAGAGATAGAATGGGGTAAATTATCTCACATAAAACAGACAAGAAAAGGCTTTTACAGTAGAGGGGAAATGGGGGAAGGTGAGAGGGAATGAGTGAATCTTATTCTCGTTGAATTGGGCTTAAGGAGGGAATAACATACACACTCAATTGGGTATGGAAATCTCTTACCTGACAGAAAAATAGGGGGAAGGGGACAAAAGAGCAAGAGGAGAGGGCAAATTGGGGGAGGGGGTAGTCAGAAGCAAACAATTCTCAGGAGGGACAGGGTCAAAAGAGAGAATAGTACAAATGGGAGGCAGGATAGGATGAAGGGAAATATACTTAGTTTTTCACAACATGACTATTAGGGAAATATTTTGCATGACTACACGTGTATAACCTGTATTGAATTGCTTGCCTTCTCAATGAGGGTGGGTGGGGAGGGAGGAAGGGAGAAAATCTGGAACTCGAAGTTTTAAAAACACGTGTTTGTTTGGGTTTTTTTTTTAGGGTTTTGTTGGGCAATTGGGGTTAAGTGACTTTCCCAGGGTAACACAGCTAGTAAGTGTCAACTGTCTGGTCTAAGGCCAAATTTGAACTCAGGTCCTCCTGACTTCAGGGCTGGTGATCTATCCACTGTACCACCTAGGTGCCCCTTTAAAAATAAATGTTAAAAATTGTTTTCACATGCAACTGGGAAATAAGATATATAGGCAATGGGGTACAGAAATCTATCCTGCCCTATAGCAAAATAGGAGAAGGGGATAAGAAAAGGGGAGGGGGATAGAAAGGAGGGCAAATTAGGAAAAGGGGTATTCAGCATGCCATCTTGGGGTGGGGGAGGGATGAAATGGGGAGAAAATTTGGAACTCAAAATCTTGTGGAAGTGAATGTTGAAAACTAAAAACAAATTACTGAGAAAAAATAAATTATCTGGAAAAATATAATATATTAGCTAATAATAGCTAGCATTTTTGTAGCACTTTAGGGGTTGCAAAGCACATGAATATGGTACCTCTTTTGATCCTCACAACAACCCTGTAAGGTAGTTGCGATTATAATCCCCATTTTACAGATTAAAAAAAAAAAACTAAGACTGAGGCAGTTGAAGTGACTTGTCTAAGATTATAAAGCTAGTGCATATCTAAAGCAAGATTGCAGCTCCAGTCTTCCTGACTCTACTGTCTTACCCACTGCAAAATTCTGGGATCTACAGTCACAAAATGTTTATTCTGGCAGGGACCTCAGAAACTATTCGTCCAACCTGTCTTCATAAAGAAACATCTCCAAAACACGGCCCTTCCCAGCAAACACATACACACCCAGAAAGGTTATCTTCATGATTTCCAGGAAGAGAGTACCCATTACCACTATCTATCTTGCCATGAGGAACACTAAAAGGTGAAGTGACTTGTCCAAGGTCACACAGCCAGGGTGAATCAGGTCCTCCTGGCTTCAAGGCTGGTCTTCTATTCATTAAAGCAAACTGTCTCTCACTGTCACTATTATTTATGCAATGTATTTTCTAATAAGGCTATTTTTTACTTCTTGTAATTTTGAAGGCCCTTCTTGTGGAAATGACAGTGTGGAAAGGAAAGGCAGGAGTTGAGAAAGAATTTGGAAGAGTTACTTCTTGGATTTCTTTCTTTTGTTTGTTTTAGTTCATTAATTATTCTTTATCACATTTCTGCTGCCTTGGGCTCTTTACACATCCTATATATTTACATAAATTATAATAGCTAATGCTTTAGTTTATGTAATTATCATTAGAGGGCATAGAGGGAAATATGAAAAAGGCTGGGTGGATTTATTTAAAGATATACCCAAAGTAATATCGAAATAAATGGTAATGCCATTCAGTTACTGAAAGGTAGAACTGAAAAAGATTCTTTAAATGTTCCCCAAAATATTTAGAATCACAACAAGAATACTTAACACCAATGCTGAGTGAATATTCTTCCTTAAATTCAGTCTTCTGGTTTCTTAGTGATGTTTATATATGTTGTATTATTAGTAATAATTATAAAATTCACAAGATTTTTATTGCACGTGCATATATACAAGCAAACACATACTACGCATGAGGTTTTTTTTATTTTCAACCTCTTTCAAAGTCAGTAAAATATTTGTTTTTCTTTCCTCCAAATGCACATATCCTGACAAATTGATTTGTGATGATAGGAGAGCAGGCAGTTTGCCCATAATTGAAGACACTTTGCCAACAAGTCCCAGATTGCCAAGAGAAGCAGCGACAGAAGTCTCACTATAATCATATGAGCGCTATGTAAATAGCTGGGGTTTGTACCCTTTTTGGAGAGATGGTTTGAGACCACATGACTGGCAGATCCCTTAATTAATCATGGTGCTATACAATCACGATCCCTACAGACAGCAGTCCTCTGCTCTGAGCAAACACTCACTTCTCACCCCATTTTGTGAAGTCTGACCCATTTCTTCTTGTCGTGGCCATACTGAAAAGCACTGGTACCTGAAGGAAATTTGTTTTAAATTACAACACTTATCTTGTGGTGGGCTCTTTCAATAGGATGGATGTCAACACTGAATTTTTGCATTCTCGCTTGTTATTTTTAGCACTCTCAGTGTGAACACCAGTCTGAGTTCTCTCCTTTTTATCTGGAGGTGGCATTAGGACTTTGGGAAGCTGTAATCCTTTTATGCCCACCAAATACAAAATTATTAAAAACATAATGTCCATGCTCCATGACAGTAATTAAAGGCACACATAAAGTACTTTAAATGACAAAGAAATAGCAGATTAATGGAGAATTACTAATATATTGGGCTTGATCCCATTGCTAGGAAGGGAGGAAATTATTCCTCTTTTGTAAATACATTCACTTCTTTCAGGCCATTAGGGAACTATTTCTTGTGCTAGAGTCGTAATTTGTTAAATGGTTTCCTAGTGGCCTAAAGAGGAGCAATTTGTTGCCTTCTCATTAACCATTCTTGCCCATTATCCAAGGTTCATAAAAGGCAGTGGTCCCATCTCAACTCCTGAGAGCCCCAATATTATGCTCTTTGGTTTGGTAAATTATTAGATTTGGAACTTGTTTTGTGGCTTCGGAACTACAGGAGAAGGTCTCCTATTGTAACTTCATCACCCTTACTACCATGACTTTTTCTCCAAGCTCTGTATTTCCTGGATAAATCTAAGGCTACAGATAAGATTTTCTTTACCCCCCACTGACTTCAGCTATGCTTCCACTGATCTCCAACCCACAATACGTCAGATTTCTTACTTTGGTTCCAAGACTTTGTCATGCAATTTTAATTGTTAGAAGCCACCTTAAAAACTTAGCCCAATGCCAACTCACCTCATTTTATAAATGAAGACCAAGATCAAGTCACTTTAACACTCTCTGAGGTTTATTTACTGAATTATTAGTCAGAACAAAGTTGGTTCTAACTACTAAGTGTCAGAACCAAGGACTGGCTTCTACCCCCACTAGACTCTCGGTTTGGTGCCTTTTTTTTTTTTTTTTGGTGAGGCAATGGGGTTAACTGACTTGCCCAGGGTCACACAGTTAGTTAAGTGTAAAGCGTCTGAGGTCAGATTTGAACTCAGGTCCTCCTGACTTCAAGGCCGAAGCTCTATCCACTGTACCACCTAGCTGCCCCAAAGAGGTTTTTTTGTTTGTTTGTTTTTGTTTTGTTTTGTTTTGTTTTGTCTTTTTGCGAGAAAATCAGAGTTAAGTGACTTGCCCAGGGTCACACAGCTAGTGAATATATATCTGAGGCCAAATTTGAATTCAGGTCCTCCTGATTCCAAGGCCGGTGCTCCTGCTCCACCTAGCTGCCCCTTCAGTGCTCTTTCTACAAGAACATGGTTGTCACATACAGGTCTATAATAGCTACACAACCCATTGTCCCACCTATCGCATTTGTACAGTCAAGATAGTTATCTTTTCCCGTATTCCCTTATACTTTTCTTCCATATTTGCTAAACCAAATGTTGTGCTTTAGTTTTAAATGTGCCTAAGGAGATTTGTAGGATGATTTTAGGTGGCACTCATACTAGTGGTCCAGTCAACAGCAAGGAAAGTTCCAAAAGAAAAAAAAATAGTGATTTACTCATCCCAAGAAGGTAGGTGGTACTGTTGAAACAGAGGGATTGTTTAAAGTGTTGACACTTGGATTTTATTCACTCAGGTCAAGAGTCTCATTCTTCTCCTTTGTTTCCTATGCATAGTATAAGTGGGTGTTAGCTTTAGAAGATAAACTGGGGTAGAAAACACCACATTAAAACATGCTTCTGCCCTGCCTGGAAAAGACCCTGAATCTGTCAGCTTGTAACAGAGAATAGGGAAGAATCTGTCATTAAGTTCCTCTGCTTCTCTAAGCCCAGAGTAGGGCAACAATAAGATATGGGAGGGTCTTGGAGCTAGCCTGGCATGAAGAGAGCTTTGGTGTAGATTAAAAATAACCAGGTATTGCTGGATATGAGAAAACAGCATAAGGAAAATTCCAGGACAAAGATAGTATCTGGATAGAAAGCTAGTCCTCTGCATTTATCAACTGCTTTACATATATTACCTCTGATTATTATTTTTCATCTTTCATTCATCATTGTAGAGAAGCTTGATTCAGCTGAAATGGCTGAAGATTGAAGAGTCAGTGTTACAGGTCAGGAAACTAGAGGAACTGGGGAGGCATCAGTTGACCCCACACACTCCCATAATACTAGCTAGGGCTTTTCTGAGCAGAGAGCAGACCTTGGGGATCACAAGTTAATTTTTCCTCTAGGTAGATTGATCTGAGACCTATCTGTGAGCCTTTTGGGCCAAGAAGGACATAAAGTCAGCTCTAAGACGCTAGTAGCAGATTTGACACCCCAGAAAATGTTTTTGGCTTTTTTGTTGTTGTTGTTTTTTTTTTTTTGTTTGTTTTTTGCTTATTGCTTTTAAACGTCTGGCTAGAGGTTTTTACTTGCTTTAATCTTCTGAACTGCTTTTATTTGGGGAGGGTGTAATTCGAATGTTTTTAGCAGAAAGGAATGTTTGAATCCTCAGACTCTGAGTGATCCATTGTATTAGATACAGAGTACTGACCAAGATAACCACCAACATGCCTTACCCTTCTGTATCCAGCCAGGCCCCAACCCTCCAAAGACTGCTTTCTTGACCATCAAAGAGGATTAGAGACTTATCATTTTCTTGCCACTGAATGTTTGCCTCCCAGACCTTTCCCACCTTTTGCTGAAGGATAAATGATCAAACCCAAATTACCGTTACTGCTCTGACAAGCATGTTTATTTATTACCCTTACCTCTCCTCCAAATCGCTGTGATTCTGAGTCTCGGGCTGGAGAAACCAAAGTTTCCTCCCTTAGTTACCACTCCACACTCTTTCCTACTCATTCATACAAGGCCCATCCCTCTAATCTCTCTTACCCTACCCAACCTTTCCACTGAACTTCCTAGATACTGCCTTCCCCCCACCTCCCATCTTACAATTAACAAATTGCTCTCCATATTAATTTACATGTGTGCCCACCTCCCCAAGATTGTTTTGCGTATATTTTGTATTTAATTATCTAAGTACTTGTTGTTTCCTTCCTTTAGCAGGTAAATTAGTTTTTTGTCCTTGTACCCCCAGCACCTTAGATACCATGATATCTGGCAAATAGAAGCACTTGGTAAGTGCTTGATGAATCTCACTCTTCTGTGTTCTCTCTACTTCTATACTTCTATCTTCCCCTCCTCTGTCTCTGTCTCTTTGCCTCTGTCTCTTTTTCTCCCTTTTTCCTATCACCCATCTCTCTCTCTCTTTTCCTTTCCCTCTCCTTTAGTCTCACTTGCATCAGTCCCTTTCTCTACACTCACCTTGCCACTGTCTTGGTTAAAGCTTTTGTAACCTCACATCTGAACTTTTTTATAGTCTCCTTACTTGTTTCCAGTTTCTCTCTCCTTTCAGCTTCCCCAGAGCTACCAAAATTATCTTCCAAATCACATTTCTGACCATGCCACTCTATTGTTAAAAACAAATTCTCAGTGGGAACTACCTTTAGGATGAAATACAAACTCCTTACCATAGCATTGAAGGCCCTGTAGGAGCTGGTTTAAAGCTACCTTTCTAGACTTATTTCACTCTTTTTCAGAAACCCTACGTCCTAACCTCTAGTGGCATGGTGGATAGAACACTAGACTTGGATTTAGGAAGACTTGAAATTAAATTTGGTCTCAGATGCTTATTGGTTATGTGATTTTGAGTAAAGTACTTGATTTCTGTTTACCTCAGTTTCCTCGACTGTAAAATGAGAATAATAATAGTCTAACTCACAGGATTGTTGTGAGGCTAAACTTAGGTAATATTTGTAAAGCATTTAGGACACAGAAGGAGCTCTATAAATGCTTATTCCCTCCCTCCAGCCAAACAAGGCTACTGGCTATTCTCTGAAATGAGCATTCATCTTCCATCTTCATGTATTTGTAAAAATCATCCCCCATAGCTGAATTCCTTCCTTCCTCATCTTCACATCTCAGAATAGTAGCTTGTATCAAGGTTTATCTCAGGTGCCACCTCCTATGTGAAGTTTTTCAGGAATCCCCAGTTGTTAAAGATTTCTCCCTCCTTCAATGATCCGTGTAATTATTTGCGTACATGTGCTGTTCTCCCTTCACAAAATGGAATCTCCTTGAAAGGAAGGCCTGTTCCATTTCTGCCTTTTATTCCCATGTAGCACAAACTAAGTGCCAAACAAATACTGACAGTATTGAATTTGAGTTTGCTCACCACCATAATTCTCTGAGATAGATGGTCCATTTACTGAGCCTCAGAGAAGTATTCTGCTCAATATCACTCAAAGTCAAATCTTCTAAGTCCAGTGCTCTTTCTGTTACACCATGCTAAAGGTCTACATTTTTACTCAACCTTAAATGAAACTTCTAAAGCATTTTAAAAACCTACTTTTATATATAACAATAATTTAGTTCTACAGAGAAAATTCTTATGTTCAAACATATTACTGATGTGCAGACTTGAGTTAGAGTAAATAAATGACTTGCTAGGCCACTTCTTAAGATTTGCTGATCCTTATTTTGAACTTTGTTAAACGTGCGAAACAATCCCTTTCTTCATGATCACCTTCCTCCCTCCCTCATGAAAAAGCCACTCAGGCCCCCATTTTCCCAGAAATCCTTCTTTTATCCAGTGTATGAAGAAGAAGCTACAGTTAACTCTTGATTATTCTTATCAAGTTAATAGGAGCTCCTTACTAGGAGCTCCAGACCCTGATGAAAACACAGGTCTACTCGTCAAAAAAAAAAAAAAAAAAAAAAAAGATTAATGCATACAGATGTGTATTGTGAACTGCTTGTGAACATATATCACAGAGCTGTTTTGAGAAAAGTGCTTTGCAAACCTTGAAAAGATATATAGGTGTGCGTTTTATTATCAGGTCTAGCTTATGAACAGCCATATTTCTGTTTTGCTCTGACTTCTTGCAGAGAAAGTATTTGTGACCAAGGGTTTTGTGTGTATGTTTGTCTGTGTGTATGTGTGTGTGTGTGTGTGTGTGTGTGAGAGAGAGAGAGAGAGAGAGAGAGAGAGAGAGAGAATACATAGGGAAGGAAGGAAAGAAGGAAAAGAGAGAGAGAGAGAGAGAGAGAGAGAGAGAGAGAGAAAGAAAGAAAGA